>NW_027185552.1:0-44377 GCF_040183065.1 Periplaneta americana | reverse complement strand
AACAAACCCTTATTCCTCCGCATGCGAACGTGAAATTGTTGTTATATATAGGTGAATCCACATGAATTTAACATTTTTTTTAAGAAATTAGACAAATCCCACGGAATTTGTAGATTATATTGATATTTATATAGTTAAAAAACTCGCAAAAACGAAATTTTTTGAAGGATTTTTTTTGTGGGGAAATTCGAAACCAGTGATATAATACAGTTCAATTATGTATACAAACACTCTGTGCAAGAATTAGCACAATCGGTTGGAATATAGAGATTTTATTAACGTTTATAACAAAATCGTGTTTTTACCGCAAGAAACGACGATTTTTACAATTGGACAATTTACACAAACAAACCCATATTCCTCTGCATGCGAACATGAAATTGTTGTTATATACAGGTGACTCCACATGAATTTAACATTTTTTTAAGAAATTAGACAAATCCCACGGAATTTGTAGATTTTATTGATATTTATAGAGTTAAAATCTCGCAAAAACGAAATTTTTTGAAGGATTTTTTTTTGTGGGGAAAATCGAAACCAGTGATATAATACAGTTCAATTATGTATACTAAACACTCTGTGCAAGAATTAGCACAATCGGTTGGAATATAGAGATTTTATTAACGTTTATCACAAAATCGTGTTTTTACCGCAAGAAACGACGATTTTTACAATTGGACGATTTACACAAACAAACCCATATTCCTCTGCATGCGAACGTGAAATTGTTGTTATATGCAGGTGACTCCACATGAATTTAACATTTTTTTAAGAAATTAGACAAATCCCACGGAATTTGTAGATTTTATTGATATTTATATAGTTAAAATCTCGCAAAAACGAAATTTTTTGAAGGATTTTTTTTTGTGGGGAAAATCGAAACCAGTGATATAATACAGTTCAATCATGTATACTAAACACTCTGTCAAAGAATTAGCACAATCGGTTGGAATATAGAGATTTTATTAACGTTTATAACAAAATCGCGTTTTTACCGCAAGAAACGACGATTTTTACATTTGGACGATTTACACAAACAAACCCTCATATTTCCGCATGCGAACGTGAAATTGTTGTGATATATAGGTGAATCCACATGAATTTAACATTTTTTTAAGAAATTAGACAAATCCCACGGAATATGTAGATTATATTGATATTTATATAGTTAAAAAACTCGCAAAAACGAAATTTTTTCAAGGATTTTTTTTTGTGGGGAAATTCGAAACCAGTGATATAATACAGTTCAATCATGTATACTAAACACTCTGTGAATAAATTAGCACAATCGGTTGGAATATAGAGATTTTATTAACGTTTATAACAAAATCGTGTTTTTACCGCAAGAAACGACGATTTTTACAATTGGACGATTTACACAAACAAACCCATATTCCTCTGCATGCGAACGTGAAATTGTTGTTATATGCAGGTGACTCCACATGAATTTAACATTTTTTTAAGAAATTAGACAAATCCCACGGAATTTGTAGATTTTATTGATATTTATATAGTTAAAATCTCGCAAAAACGAAATTTTTTGAAGGATTTTTTTTTGTGGGGAAAATCGAAACCAGTGATATAATACAGTTCAATCATGTATACTAAACACTCTGTCAAAGAATTAGCACAATCGGTTGGAATATAGAGATTTTATTAACGTTTATAACAAAATCGTGTTTTTACCGCAAGAAACGACGATTTTTACAATTGGACGATTTACACAAACAAACCCTTATTCCTCCGCATGCGAACGTGAAATTGTTGTTATATATAGGTGAATCCACATGAATTTAACATTTTTTTAAGAAATTAGACAAATCCCACGGAATTTGTAGATTATATTGATATTTATATAGTTAAAAAACTCGCAAAAACGGTATTTTTTGAAGGATTTTTTTTTGTGGGGAAAATCGAAACCAGTGACATAATACAGTTCAATCATGTATACTAAACACTCTGTGAAAAAATTAGCACAATCGGTTGGAATATAGAGATTTTATTAACGTTTATAGCAAAATCGTGTTTTTACCGCAAGAAACGACGATTTTTACAATTTGACCATTTTCACGAACAAACCCATATTCCTCTGCATGCGAACGTGAAATTGTTGTTATATATAGGTGACTCCACATGAATTTAACATTTTTTTAAGAAATTAGACAAATCTCCCGGAATTTGTAGATTTTATTGATATTTATATACTTAAAATCTCGCAAAAACGAAATTTTTTGAAGGATTTTTTTTTGTGGGGAAAATCGAAACCAGTGATATAATACAGTTCAATCATGTATACTAAACACTCTGTCAAAGAATTAGCACAATCGGTTGGAATATAGAGATTTTATTAACGTTTATAACAAAATCGTGTTTTTACCGCAAGAAACGACGATTTTTACAATTGGACAATTTACACAAACAAACACATATTCCTCTGCATGCGAACGTGAAATTGTTGTTATATGTAGGTGAATCCACATGAATTTAACATTTTTTTAAGAAATTAGACAAATCCCACGGAATTTGTAGATTTTATTGATATTTATAGAGTTAAAATCTCGCAAAAACGAAATTTTTTGAAGGATTTTTTTTTGTGGGGAAAATCGAAACCAGTGACATAATACAGTTCAATTATGTATACTAAACACTCTGTGCAAGAATTAGCACAATCGGTTGGAATATAGAGATTTTATTAACGTTTATAACAAAATCGTGTTTTTACCGCAAGAAACGACGATTTTTACAATTGGACGATTTACACAAACAAACCCATATTCCTCTGCATGCGAACGTGAAATTGTTGTTATATGCAGGTGACTCCACATGAATTTAACATTTTTTTAAGAAATTAGACAAATCCCACGGAATTTGTAGATTTTATTGATATTTATATAGTTAAAATCTCGCAAAAACGAAATTTTTTGAAGGATTTTTTTTTTGTGGGGAAAATCGAAACCAGTGATATAATACAGTTCAATCATGTATACTAAACACTCTGTCAAAGAATTAGCACAATCGGTTGGAATATAGAGATTTTATTAACGTTTATAACAAAATCGCGTTTTTACCGCAAGAAACGTCGATTTTTACATTTGGACGATTTACACAAACAAACCCTCATATTTCCGCATGCGAACGTGAAATTGTTGTGATATATATGTGAATCCACATGAATTTAACATTTTTTAAAGAAATTAGACAAATCCCACGGAATTTGTAGATTATATTGATATTTATATAGTTAAAAAACTCGCAAAAACGAAATTTTTTTGAAGGATTTTTTTTTTGTGGGGAATTTCGAAACCAGTGACATAATACAGTTCAATCATGTATACTAAACACTCTGTGAAAGAATTAGCACAATCGGTTGGAATATAGAGATTTTATTAACGTTTATAGCAAAATCGTGTTTTTACCGCAAGAAACGACGATTTTTACAATTGGACGATTTACACAAACAAACCCATATTCCTCTGCATGCGAACGTGAAATTGTTATATATAGGTGAATCCACATCAATTTAACATTTTTTTAAGAAATTAGACAAATCCCACGGAATTTGTAGATTTTATTGATACTTATATAGTTAAAATCTCGCAAAAACGAAATTTTTTGAAGGATTTTTTTTTGTGGGGAAAACCGAAACCAGTGATATAATACAGTTCAATCATGTATACTAAACACTCTGTCAAAGAATTAGTACAATCGGTTGGAATATAGAGATTTTATTAACGTTTATAGCAAAATCGTGTTTTTACCGCAAGAAACGACGATTTTTACAATTGGACGATTTACACAAACAAACCCTTATTCCTCCGCATGCGAACGTGAAATTGTTGTTATATATAGGTGAATCCACATGAATTTAACATTTTTTTAAGAAATTAGACAAATCCCACGGAATTTGTAGATTATATTGATATTTATATAGTTAAAAAACTCGCAAAAACGAAATTTTTGAAGGATTTTTTTTTGTGGGGAAATTCGAAACCAGTGACATAATACAGTTCAATCATGTATACTAAACACTCTGTGAAAAAATTAGCACAATCGGTTGGAATATAGAGATTTTATTAACGTTTATAACAAAATCGTGTTTTTACCGCAAGAAACGACGATTTTTACAATTGGACGATTTACACAAACAAACCCATATTCCTCTGCATGCCAACGTGAAATTGATGTTATATGCAGGTGACTCCACATGAATTTAACATTTTTTTAAGAAATTAGACAAATCCCACGGAATTTGTAGATTTTATTGATATTTATATAGTTAAAATCTCGCAAAAACGAAATTTTTTGAAGGATTTTTTTTGTGGGGAAAATCGAAACCAGTGATATAATACAGTTCAATCATGTATACTAAACACTCTGTCAAAGAATTAGCACAATCGGTTGGAATATAGAGATTTTATTAACGTTTATAACAAAATCGTGTTTTTACCGCAAGAAACGACGATTTTTACAATTGGACGATTTACACAAACAAACCCTTATTCCTCCGCATGCGAACGTGAAATTGTTGTTATATATAGGTGAATCCACATGAATTTAACATTTTTTTAAGAAATTAGACAAATCCCACGGAATTTGTAGATTTTATTGATATTTATATAGTTAAAAAATTCGCAAAAACGAAATTTTTTGAAGGATTTTTTTTTGTGGGGAAATTCGAAACCAGTGACATAATACAGTTCAATCATGTATACTAAACACTCTGTGAAAGAATTAGCACAATCGGTTGGAATATAGAGATATTATTAACGTTTATAGCAAAAACGTGTTTTTACCGCAAGAAACGACGAATTTTTACAATTGGACGATTTACACAAACAAACCCTCATATTCCTCTGCATGCGAATGTGAAATTGTTGTTATATATAGGTGTATCCACATCAATTTAACATTTTTTTAAGAAATTAGACAAATCCCACGGAATTTGTAGATTTTATTGATACTTATATAGTTAAAATCTCGCAAAAACGAAATTTTTTGAAGGATTTTTTTTTGTGGGGAAAATCGAAACCAGTGATATACAGTTCAATCATGTATACTAAACACTCTGTCAAAGAATTAGCACAATCGGTTGGAATATAGAGATTTTATTAACGTTTATAGCAAAATCGTGTTTTTACCGCAAGAAACGACGATTTTTACAATTGGAAGATTTACACAAACAAACCCATATTCCTCCGCATGCGAACGTGAAATTGTTGTTATATATAGGTGAATCCACATGAATTTAACATTTTTTTAAGAAATTAGACAAATCCCACGGAATTTGTAGATTATATTGATATTTATATAGTTAAAAAACTCGCAAAAACGAAATTTTTTGAAGGATTTTTTTTTGTGGGGAAAATCGAAACCAGTGACATAATACAGTTCAATCATGTATACTAAACACTCTGTGAAAAAATTGGCACAATCGGTTGGAATATAGAGATTTTATTAACATTTATAGCAAAATCGAGTTTTTACCGCAAGAAACGACGATTTTTACAATTTGACGATTTTCACGAACAAACCCATATTCCTCTGCATGCGAACGTGAAATTGTTGTTACATATAGGTGACTCCACATGAATTTAACATTTTTTTAAGAAATTAGACAAATCCACCGGAATTTGTAGATTTTATTGATATTTATATAGTTAAAATCTCGCAAAAACGAAATTTTTTGAAGGATTTTTTTTTGTGGGGAAAATCGAAACCAGTGATATAATACAGTTCAATCATGTATACTAAACACTCTGTGAATAAATTAGCACAATCGGTTGGAATATAGAGATTTTATTAACGTTTATAACAAAATCGTGTTTTTACCGCAAGAAACGACGATTTTTACAATTGGACGATTTACACAAACAAACCCATATTCCTCTGCATGCGAACGTGAAATTGTTGTTATATGCAGGTGACTCCACATGAATTTAACATTTTTTTAAGAAATTAGACAAATCCCACGGAATTTGTAGATTTTATTGATATTTATATAGTTAAAATCTCGCAAAAACGAAATTTTTTGAAGGATTTTTTTTTGTGGGGAAAATCGAAACCAGTGATATAATACAGTTCAATCATGTATACTAAACACTCTGTCAAAGAATTAGCACAATCGGTTGGAATATAGAGATTTTATTAACGTTTATAACAAAATCGTGTTTTTACCGCAAGAAACGACGATTTTTACAATTGGACGATTTACACAAACAAACCCTTATTCCTCCGCATGCGAACGTGTAATTGTTGTTATATATAGGTGAATCCACATGAATTTAACATTTTTTTAAGAAATTAGACAAATCCCACGGAATTTGTAGATTATATTGATATTTATATAGTTAAAAAACTCGCAAAAACGGTATTTTTTGAAGGATTTTTTTTTGTGGGGAAAATCGAAACCAGTGACATAATACAGTTCAATCATGTATACTAAACACTCTGTGAAAAAATTAGCACAATCGGTTGGAATATAGAGATTTTATTAACGTTTATAGCAAAATCGTGTTTTTACCGCAAGAAACGACGATTTTTACAATTTGACCATTTTCACGAACAAACCCATATTCCTCTGCATGCGAACGTGAAATTGTTGTTATATATAGGTGACTCCACATGAATTTAACATTTTTTTAAGAAATTAGACAAATCCCCCGGAATTTGTAGATTTTATTGATATTTATATACTTAAAATCTCGCAAAAACGAAATTTTTTGAAGGATTTTTTTTTGTGGGGAAAATCGAAACCAGTGATATAATACAGTTCAATCATGTATACTAAACACTCTGTCAAAGAATTAGCACAATCGGTTGGAATATAGAGATTTTATTAACGTTTATAACAAAATCGTGTTTTTACCGCAAGAAACGACGATTTTTACAATTGGACAATTTACACAAACAAACACATATTCCTCTGCATGCGAACGTGAAATTGTTGTTATATGTAGGTGAATCCACATGAATTTAACATTTTTTTAAGAAATTAGACAAATCCCACGGAATTTGTAGATTTTATTGATATTTATAGAGTTAAAATCTCGCAAAAACGAAATTTTTTGAAGGATTTTTTTTTGTGGGGAAAATCGAAACCAGTGACATAATACAGTTCAATTATGTATACTAAACACTCTGTGCAAGAATTAGCACAATCGGTTGGAATATAGAGATTTTATTAACGTTTATAACAAAATCGTGTTTTTACCGCAAGAAACGACGATTTTTACAATTGGACGATTTACACAAACAAACCCATATTCCTCTGCATGCGAACGTGAAATTGTTGTTATATGCAGGTGACTCCACATGAATTTAACATTTTTTTAAGAAATTAGACAAATCCCACGGAATTTGTAGATTTTATTGATATTTATATAGTTAAAATCTCGCAAAAACGAAATTTTTTGAATGATTTTTTTTTGTGGGGAAAATCGAAACCAGTGACATAATACAGTTCAATCATGTATACTAAACACTCTGTCAAAGAATTAGCACAATCGGTTGGAATATAGAGATTTTATTAACGTTTATAACAAAATCTTGTTTTTACCGCAAGAAACGACGATTTTTACAATTGGACAATTTACAGAAACAAACCCATATTCCTCTGCATGCGAACATGAAATTGTTGTTATATACAGGTGACTCCACATGAATTTAACATTTTTTTAAGAAATTAGACAAATCCCACGGAATTTGTAGATTTTATTGATATTTATAGAGTTAAAATCTCGCAAAAACGAAATTTTTTGAAGGATTATTTTTTGTGGGGAAAATCGAAACCAGTGATATAATACAGTTCAATTATGTATACTAAACACTCTATGTAAGAATTAGCACAATCGGTTGGAATATAGAGATTTTATTAACGTTTATCACAAAATCGTGTTTTTACCGCAAGAAACGACGATTTTTACAATTGGACGATTTACACAAACAAACCCATATTCCTCTGCATGCGAACGTGAAATTGTTGTTATATGCAGGTGACTCCACATGAATTTAACATTTTTTTAAGAAATTAGACAAATCCCACGGAATTTGTAGATTTTATTGATATTTATATAGTTAAAATCTCGCAAAAACGAAATTTTTTGAAGGATTTTTTTTTGTGGGGAAAATCGAAACCAGTGACATAATACAGTTCAATCATGTATACTAAACACTCTGTGAAAAAATTAGCACAATCGGTTGGAATATAGGGATTTTATTAACGTTTATAACAAAATCGTGTTTTTACCGCAAGAAACGACGATTTTTACAATTGGACGATTTACACAAACAAACCCATATTCCTCTGCATGCGAACGTTAAATTGTTGTTATATGCACGTGACTCCACATGAATTTAACATTTTTTTAAGAAATTAGACAAATCCCACGGAATTTGTAGATTTTATTGATATTTATATAGTTAAAATCTCGCAAAAACGAAATTTTTTGAAGGATTTTTTTTTGTGGGGAAAATCGAAACCAGTGATATAATACAGTTCAATCTTGTATACTAAACACTCTGTCAAAGAATTAGCACAATCGGTTGGAATATAGAGATTTTATTAACGTTTATAACAAAATCGTGTTTTTACCGCAAGAAACGACGATTTTTACAATTGGACGATTTACACAAACAAACCCTTATTCCTCCGCATGCGAACGTGAAATTGTTGTTATATATAGGTGAATCCACATGAATTTAACATTTTTTTTAAGAAATTAGACAAATCCCACGGAATTTGTAGATTATATTGATATTTATATAGTTAAAAAACTCGCAAAAACGAAATTTTTTGAAGGATTTTTTTTGTGGGGAAATTCGAAACCAGTGATATAATACAGTTCAATTATGTATACAAACACTCTGTGCAAGAATTAGCACAATCGGTTGGAATATAGAGATTTTATTAACGTTTATAACAAAATCGTGTTTTTACCGCAAGAAACGACGATTTTTACAATTGGACAATTTACACAAACAAACCCATATTCCTCTGCATGCGAACATGAAATTGTTGTTATATACAGGTGACTCCACATGAATTTAACATTTTTTTAAGAAATTAGACAAATCCCACGGAATTTGTAGATTTTATTGATATTTATAGAGTTAAAATCTCGCAAAAACGAAATTTTTTGAAGGATTTTTTTTTGTGGGGAAAATCGAAACCAGTGATATAATACAGTTCAATTATGTATACTAAACACTCTGTGCAAGAATTAGCACAATCGGTTGGAATATAGAGATTTTATTAACGTTTATCACAAAATCGTGTTTTTACCGCAAGAAACGACGATTTTTACAATTGGACGATTTACACAAACAAACCCATATTCCTCTGCATGCGAACGTGAAATTGTTGTTATATGCAGGTGACTCCACATGAATTTAACATTTTTTTAAGAAATTAGACAAATCCCACGGAATTTGTAGATTTTATTGATATTTATATAGTTAAAATCTCGCAAAAACGAAATTTTTTGAAGGATTTTTTTTTGTGGGGAAAATCGAAACCAGTGATATAATACAGTTCAATCATGTATACTAAACACTCTGTCAAAGAATTAGCACAATCGGTTGGAATATAGAGATTTTATTAACGTTTATAACAAAATCGCGTTTTTACCGCAAGAAACGACGATTTTTACATTTGGACGATTTACACAAACAAACCCTCATATTTCCGCATGCGAACGTGAAATTGTTGTGATATATAGGTGAATCCACATGAATTTAACATTTTTTTAAGAAATTAGACAAATCCCACGGAATATGTAGATTATATTGATATTTATATAGTTAAAAAACTCGCAAAAACGAAATTTTTTCAAGGATTTTTTTTTGTGGGGAAATTCGAAACCAGTGATATAATACAGTTCAATCATGTATACTAAACACTCTGTGAATAAATTAGCACAATCGGTTGGAATATAGAGATTTTATTAACGTTTATAACAAAATCGTGTTTTTACCGCAAGAAACGACGATTTTTACAATTGGACGATTTACACAAACAAACCCATATTCCTCTGCATGCGAACGTGAAATTGTTGTTATATGCAGGTGACTCCACATGAATTTAACATTTTTTTAAGAAATTAGACAAATCCCACGGAATTTGTAGATTTTATTGATATTTATATAGTTAAAATCTCGCAAAAACGAAATTTTTTGAAGGATTTTTTTTTGTGGGGAAAATCGAAACCAGTGATATAATACAGTTCAATCATGTATACTAAACACTCTGTCAAAGAATTAGCACAATCGGTTGGAATATAGAGATTTTATTAACGTTTATAACAAAATCGTGTTTTTACCGCAAGAAACGACGATTTTTACAATTGGACGATTTACACAAACAAACCCTTATTCCTCCGCATGCGAACGTGAAATTGTTGTTATATATAGGTGAATCCACATGAATTTAACATTTTTTTAAGAAATTAGACAAATCCCACGGAATTTGTAGATTATATTGATATTTATATAGTTAAAAAACTCGCAAAAACGGTATTTTTTGAAGGATTTTTTTTTGTGGGGAAAATCGAAACCAGTGACATAATACAGTTCAATCATGTATACTAAACACTCTGTGAAAAAATTAGCACAATCGGTTGGAATATAGAGATTTTATTAACGTTTATAGCAAAATCGTGTTTTTACCGCAAGAAACGACGATTTTTACAATTTGACCATTTTCACGAACAAACCCATATTCCTCTGCATGCGAACGTGAAATTGTTGTTATATATAGGTGACTCCACATGAATTTAACATTTTTTTAAGAAATTAGACAAATCTCCCGGAATTTGTAGATTTTATTGATATTTATATACTTAAAATCTCGCAAAAACGAAATTTTTTGAAGGATTTTTTTTTGTGGGGAAAATCGAAACCAGTGATATAATACAGTTCAATCATGTATACTAAACACTCTGTCAAAGAATTAGCACAATCGGTTGGAATATAGAGATTTTATTAACGTTTATAACAAAATCGTGTTTTTACCGCAAGAAACGACGATTTTTACAATTGGACAATTTACACAAACAAACACATATTCCTCTGCATGCGAACGTGAAATTGTTGTTATATGTAGGTGAATCCACATGAATTTAACATTTTTTTAAGAAATTAGACAAATCCCACGGAATTTGTAGATTTTATTGATATTTATAGAGTTACAATCTCGCAAAAACGAAATTTTTTGAAGGATTTTTTTTTGTGGGGAAAATCGAAACCAGTGACATAATACAGTTCAATTATGTATACTAAACACTCTGTGCAAGAATTAGCACAATCGGTTGGAATATAGAGATTTTATTAACGTTTATAACAAAATCGTGTTTTTACCGCAAGAAACGACGATTTTTACAATTGGACGATTTACACAAACAAACCCATATTCCTCTGCATGCGAACGTGAAATTGTTGTTATATGCAGGTGACTCCACATGAATTTAACATTTTTTTAAGAAATTAGACAAATCCCACGGAATTTGTAGATTTTATTGATATTTATATAGTTAAAATCTCGCAAAAACGAAATTTTTTGAAGGATTTTTTTTTTGTGGGGAAAATCGAAACCAGTGATATAATACAGTTCAATCATGTATACTAAACACTCTGTCAAAGAATTAGCACAATCGGTTGGAATATAGAGATTTTATTAACGTTTATAACAAAATCGCGTTTTTACCGCAAGAAACGTCGATTTTTACATTTGGACGATTTACACAAACAAACCCTCATATTTCCGCATGCGAACGTGAAATTGTTGTGATATATATGTGAATCCACATGAATTTAACATTTTTTAAAGAAATTAGACAAATCCCACGGAATTTGTAGATTATATTGATATTTATATAGTTAAAAAACTCGCAAAAACGAAATTTTTTGAAGGATTTTTTTTGTGGGGAATTTCGAAACCAGTGACATAATACAGTTCAATCATGTATACTAAACACTCTGTGAAAGAATTAGCACAATCGGTTGGAATATAGAGATTTTATTAACGTTTATAGCAAAATCGTGTTTTTACCGCAAGAAACGACGATTTTTACAATTGGACGATTTACACAAACAAACCCATATTCCTCTGCATGCGAACGTGAAATTGTTATATATAGGTGAATCCACATCAATTTAACATTTTTTTAAGAAATTAGACAAATCCCACGGAATTTGTAGATTTTATTGATACTTATATAGTTAAAATCTCGCAAAAACGAAATTTTTTGAAGGATTTTTTTTTGTGGGGAAAATCGAAACCAGTGATATAATACAGTTCAATCATGTATACTAAACACTCTGTCAAAGAATTAGTACAATCGGTTGTAATATAGAGATTTTATTAACGTTTATAGCAAAATCGTGTTTTTACCGCAAGAAACGACGATTTTTACAATTGGACGATTTACACAAACAAACCCTTATTCCTCCGCATGCGAACGTGAAATTGTTGTTATATATAGGTGAATCCACATGAATTTAACATTTTTTTAAGAAATTAGACAAATCCCACGGAATTTGTAGATTATATTGATATTTATATAGTTAAAAAACTCGCAAAAACGAAATTTTTGAAGGATTTTTTTTTGTGGGGAAAATCGAAACCAGTGACATAATACAGTTCAATCATGTATACTAAACACTCTGTGAAAAAATTAGCACAATCGGTTGGAATATAGAGATTTTATTAACGTTTATAACAAAATCGTGTTTTTACCGCAAGAAACGACGATTTTTACAATTGGACGATTTACACAAACAAACCCATATTCCTCTGCATGCCAACGTGAAATTGATGTTATATGCAGGTGACTCCACATGAATTTAACATTTTTTTAAGAAATTAGACAAATCCCACGGAATTTGTAGATTTTATTGATATTTATATAGTTAAAATCTCGCAAAAACGAAATTTTTTGAAGGATTTTTTTTGTGGGGAAAATCGAAACCAGTGATATAATACAGTTCAATCATGTATACTAAACACTCTGTCAAAGAATTAGCACAATCGGTTGGAATATAGAGATTTTATTAACGTTTATAACAAAATCGTGTTTTTACCGCAAGAAACGACGATTTTTACAATTGGACGATTTACACAAACAAACCCTTATTCCTCCGCATGCGAACGTGAAATTGTTGTTATATATAGGTGAATCCACATGAATTTAACATTTTTTTAAGAAATTAGACAAATCCCACGGAATTTGTAGATTTTATTGATATTTATATAGTTAAAAAAATTCGCAAAAACGAAATTTTTTGAAGGATTTTTTTTTGTGGGGAAATTCGAAACCAGTGACATAATACAGTTCAATCATGTATACTAAACACTCTGTGAAAGAATTAGCACAATCGGTTGGAATATAGAGATTTTATTAACGTTTATAGCAAAAACGTGTTTTTACCGCAAGAAACGACGATTTTTACAATTGGACGATTTACACAAACAAACCCATATTCCTCTGCATGCGAATGTGAAATTGTTGTTATATATAGGTGAATCCACATCAATTTAACATTTTTTTAAGAAATTAGACAAATCCCACGGAATTTGTAGATTTTATTGATACTTATATAGTTAAAATCTCGCAAAAACGAAATTTTTTGAAGGATTTTTTTTTGTGGGGAAAATCGAAACCAGTGATATACAGTTCAATCATGTATACTAAACACTCTGTCAAAGAATTAGCACAATCGGTTGGAATATAGAGATTTTATTAACGTTTATAGCAAAATCGTGTTTTTACCGCAAGAAACGACGATTTTTACAATTGGAAGATTTACACAAACAAACCCATATTCCTCCGCATGCGAACGTGAAATTGTTGTTATATATAGGTGAATCCACATGAATTTAACATTTTTTTAAGAAATTAGACAAATCCCACGGAATTTGTAGATTATATTGATATTTATATAGTTAAAAAACTCGCAAAAACGAAATTTTTTGAAGGATTTTTTTTTGTGGGGAAAATCGAAACCAGTGACATAATACAGTTCAATCATGTATACTAAACACTCTGTGAAAAAATTGGCACAATCGGTTGGAATATAGAGATTTTATTAACATTTATAGCAAAATCGAGTTTTTACCGCAAGAAACGACGATTTTTACAATTTGACGATTTTCACGAACAAACCCATATTCCTCTGCATGCGAACGTGAAATTGTTGTTACATATAGGTGACTCCACATGAATTTAACATTTTTTTAAGAAATTAGACAAATCCACCGGAATTTGTAGATTTTATTGATATTTATATAGTTAAAATCTCGCAAAAACGAAATTTTTTGAAGGATTTTTTTTTGTGGGGAAAATCGAAACCAGTGATATAATACAGTTCAATCATGTATACTAAACACTCTGTCAAAGAATTAGCACAATCGGTTGGAATATAGAGATTTTATTAACGTTTATAACAAAATCTTGTTTTTACCGCAAGAAACGACGATTTTTACAATTGGACAATTTACACAAACAAACCCATATTCCTCTGCATGCGAACATGAAATTGTTGTTATATACAGGTGACTCCACATGAATTTAACATTTTTTTAAGAAATTAGACAAATCCCACGGAATTTGTAGATTTTATTGATATTTATAGAGTTAAAATCTCGCAAAAACGAAATTTTTTGAAGTATTATTTTTCGTGGGGAAAATCGAAACCAGTGATATAATACAGTTCAATTATGTATACTAAACACTCTGTGTAAGAATTAGCACAATCGGTTGGAATATAGAGATTTTATTAACGTTTATCACAAAATCGTGTTTTTACCGCAAGAAACGACGATTTTTACAATTGGACGATTTACACAAACAAACCCATATTACTCTGCATGCGAACGTCAAATTGTTGTTATATGCAGGTTACTCCACATGAATTTAACATTTTTTTAAGAAATTAGACAAATCCCACGGAATTTGTAGATTTTATTGATATTTATATAGTTAAAATCTCGCAAAAACGAAATTTTTTGAAGGATTTTTTTTTGTGGGGAAAATCGAAACCAGTGACATAATACAGTTCAATCATGTATACTAAACACTCTGTGAAAAAATTAGCACAATCGGTTGGAATATAGAGATTTTATTAACGTTTATAACAAAATCGTGTTTTTACCGCAAGAAACGACGATTTTTACAATTGGACGATTTACACAAACAAACCCATATTCCTATGCATGCGAACGTTAAATTGTTGTTATATGCAGGTGACTCCACATGAATTTAACATTTTTTTAAGAAATTAGACAAATCCCACGGAATTTGTAGATTTTATTGATATTTATATAGTTAAAATCTCGCAAAAACGAAATTTTTTGAAGGATTTTTTTTTGTGGGGAAAATCGAAACCAGTGATATAATACAGTTCAATCTTGTATACTAAACACTCTGTCAAAGAATTAGCACAATCGGTTGGAATATAGACATTTTATTAACGTTTATAACAAAATCGTGTTTTTACCGCAAGAAACGACGATTTTTACAATTGGACGATTTACACAAACAAACCCTTATTCCTCCGCATGCGAACTTGAAATTGTTGTTATATATAGGTGAATCCACATGAATTTAACATTTTTTTAAGAAATTAGACAAATCCCACGGAATTTGTAGATTATATTGATATTTATATAGTTAAAAAACTCGCAAAAACGAAATTTTTTGAAGGATTTTTTTTTGTGGGGAAATTCGAAACCAGTGATATAATACAGTTCAATTATGTATACTAAACACTCTGTGCAAGAATTAGCACAATCGGTTGGAATATAGAGATTTTATTAACGTTTATAACAAAATCGTGTTTTTACCGCAAGAAACGACGATTTTTACAATTGGACAATTTACACAAACAAACCCATATTCCTCTGCATGCGAACATGAAATTGTTGTTATATACAGGTGACTCCACATGAATTTAACATTTTTTTAAGAAATTAGACAAATCCCACGGAATTTGTAGATTTTATTGATATTTATAGAGTTAAAATCTCGCAAAAACGAAATTTTTTGAAGGATTTTTTTTGTGGGGAAAATCGAAACCAGTGATATAATACAGTTCAATTATGTATACTAAACACTCTGTGCAAGAATTAGCACAATCGGTTGGAATATAGAGATTTTATTAACGTTTATAACAAAATCGTGTTTTTACCGCAAGAAACGACGATTTTTACAATTGGACGATTTACACAAACAAACCCATATTCCTCTGCATGCGAACGTGAAATTGTTGTTATATACAGGTGACTCCACATGAATTTAACATTTTTTTAAGAAATTAGACAAATCCCACGGAATTTGTAGATTTTATTGATATTTATATAGTTAAAATCTCGCAAAAACGAATTTTTTTGAAGGATTTTTTTTTGTGGGGAAAATCGAAACCAGTGATATAATACAGTTCAATCATGTATACTAAACACTCTGTCAAAGAATTAGCACAATCGGTTGGAATATAGAGATTTTATTAACGTTTATAGGAAAATCGTGTTTTTACCGCAAGAAACGACGATTTTTACAATTGGACGATTTACACAAACAAACCCATATTCCTCTGCATGCGAAGGTGAAATTGTTGTTATATATAGGTGAATCCACATCAATTTAACATTTTTTTAAGAAATTAGACAAATCCCACGGAATTTGTAGATTTTATTGATACTTATATAGTTAAAATCTCGCAAAAACGAAATTTTTTGAAGGATTTTTTTTTTTGTGGGGAAAATCGATACCAGTGATATAATACAGTTCAATCATGTATACTAAACACTCTGTCAAAGAATTAGCACAATCGGTTGGAATATAGAGATTTTATTAACGTTTATAACAAAATCGTGTTTTTACCGCAAGAAACGACGATTTTTACAATTGGACGATTTACACAAACAAACCCATATTCCTCTGCATGCGAACGTGAAATTGTTGTTATATATAGGTGAATCCACATGAATTTAACATTTTTTTAAGAAATTAGACAAATCCCACGGAATTTGTAGATTATATTGATATTTATATAGTTAAAAAACTCGCAAAAACGAAATTTTTTGAAGGATTTTTTTTTTGTGGGGAAATTCGAAACCAGTGACATAATACAGTTCAATCATGTATACTAAACACTCTGTGAAAAAATTGGCACAATCGGTTGGAATATAGAGATTTTATTAACATTTATAGCAAAATCGAGTTTTTACCGCAAGAAACGACGATTTTTACAATTTGACGATTTTCACGAACAAACCCATATTCCTCTGCATGCGAACGTGAAATTGTTGTTACATATAGGTGACTCCACATGAATTTAACATTTTTTTAAGAAATTAGACAAATCCACCGGAATTTGTAGATTTTATTGATATTTATATAGTTAAAATCTCGCAAAAACGAAATTTTTTGAAGGATTTTTTTTTGTGGGGAAAATCGAAACCAGTGACATAATACAGTTCAATTATGTATACTAAACACTCTGTGCAAGAATTAGCACAATCGGTTGGAATATAGAGATTTTATTAACGTTTATAACAAAATCGTGTTTTTACCGCAAGAAACGACGATTTTTACAATTGGACGATTTACACAAACAAACCCATATTCCTCTGCATGCGAACGTGAAATTGTTGTTATATGCAGGTGACTCCACATGAATTTAACATTTTTTTAAGAAATTAGACAAATCCCACGGAATTTGTAGATTTTATTGATATTTATATAGTTAAAATCTCGCAAAAACGAAATTTTTTGAAGGATTTTTTTTTTGTGGGGAAAATCGAAACCAGTGATATAATACAGTTCAATCATGTATACTAAACACTCTGTCAAAGAATTAGCACAATCGGTTGGAATATAGAGATTTTATTAACGTTTATAACAAAATCGCGTTTTTACCGCAAGAAACGACGATTTTTACATTTGGACGATTTACACAAACAAACCCTGATATTTCCGCATGCGAACGTGAAATTGTTGTGATATATATGTGAATCCACATGAATTTAACATTTTTTAAAGAAATTAGACAAATCCCACGGAATTTGTAGATTATATTGATATTTATATAGTTAAAAAACTCGCAAAAACGAAATTTTTTGAAGGATTTTTTTTTGTGGGGAATTTCGAAACCAGTGACATAATACAGTTCAATCATGTATACTAAACACTCTGTGAAAGAATTAGCACAATCGGTTGGAATATAGAGATTTTATTAACGTTTATAGCAAAATCGTGTTTTTACCGCAAGAAACGACGATTTTTACAATTGGACGATTTACACAAACAAACCCATATTCCTCTGCATGCGAACGTGAAATTGTTATATATAGGTGAATCCACATCAATTTAACATTTTTTTAAGAAATTAGACAAATCCCACGGAATTTGTAGATTTTATTGATACTTATATAGTTAAAATCTCGCAAAAACGAAATTTTTTGAAGGATTTTTTTTTTGTGGGGAAAATCGAAACCAGTGATATAATACAGTTCAATCATGTATACTAAACACTCTGTCAAAGAATTAGTACAATCGGTTGGAATATAGAGATTTTATTAACGTTTATAGCAAAATCGTGTTTTTACCGCAAGAAACGACGATTTTTACAATTGGACGATTTACACAAACAAACCCTTATTCCTCCGCATGCGAACGTGAAATTGTTGTTATATATAGGTGAATCCACATGAATTTAACATTTTTTTAAGAAATTAGACAAATCCCACGGAATTTGTAGATTATATTGATATTTATATAGTTAAAAAACTCGCAAAAACGAAATTTTTGAAGGATTTTTTTTTGTGGGGAAAATCGAAACCAGTGACATAATACAGTTCAATCATGTATACTAAACACTCTGTGAAAAAATTAGCACAATCGGTTGGAATATAGAGATTTTATTAACGTTTATAACAAAATCGTGTTTTTACCGCAAGAAACGACGATTTTTACAATTGGACGATTTACACAAACAAACCCATATTCCTCTGCATGCCAACGTGAAATTGATGTTATATGCAGGTGACTCCACATGAATTTAACATTTTTTTAAGAAATTAGACAAATCCCACGGAATTTGTAGATTTTATTGATATTTATATAGTTAAAATCTCGCAAAAACGAAATTTTTTGAAGGATTTTTTTTGTGGGGAAAATCGAAACCAGTGATATAATACAGTTCAATCATGTATACTAAACACTCTGTCAAAGAATTAGCACAATCGGTTGGAATATAGAGATTTTATTAACGTTTATAACAAAATCGTGTTTTTACCGCAAGAAACGACGATTTTTACAATTGGACGATTTACACAAACAAACCCTTATTCCTCCGCATGCGAACGTGAAATTGTTGTTATATATAGGTGAATCCACATGAATTTAACATTTTTTTAAGAAATTAGACAAATCCCACGGAATTTGTAGATTATATTGATATTTATATAGTTAAAAAACTCGCAAAAACGAAATTTTTTGAAGGATTTTTTTTTGTGGGGAAAATCGAAACCAGTGACATAATACAGTTCAATCATGTATACTAAACACTCTGTGAAAAAATTGGCACAATCGGTTGGAATATAGAGATTTTATTAACATTTATAGCAAAATCGAGTTTTTACCGCAAGAAACGACGATTTTTACAATTTGACGATTTTCACGAACAAACCCATATTCCTCTGCATGCGAACGTGAAATTGTTGTTACATATAGGTGACTCCACATGAATTTAACATTTTTTTAAGAAATTAGACAAATCCACCGGAATTTGTAGATTTTATTGATATTTATATAGTTAAAATCTCGCAAAAACGAAATTTTTTGAAGGATTTTTTTTTGTGGGGAAAATCGAAACCAGTGATATAATACAGTTCAATCATGTATACTAAACACTCTGTCAAAGAATTAGCACAATCGGTTGGAATATAGAGATTTTATTAACGTTTATAACAAAATCTTGTTTTTACCGCAAGAAACGACGATTTTTACAATTGGACAATTTACACAAACAAACCCATATTCCTCTGCATGCGAACATGAAATTGTTGTTATATACAGGTGACTCCACATGAATTTAACATTTTTTTAAGAAATTAGACAAATCCCACGGAATTTGTAGATTTTATTGATATTTATAGAGTTAAAATCTCGCAAAAACGAAATTTTTTGAAGTATTATTTTTTGTGGGGAAAATCGAAACCAGTGATATAATACAGTTCAATTATGTATACTAAACACTCTGTGTAAGAATTAGCACAATCGGTTGGAATATAGAGATTTTATTAACGTTTATCACAAAATCGTGTTTTTACCGCAAGAAACGACGATTTTTACAATTGGACGATTTACACAAACAAACCCATATTACTCTGCATGCGAACGTCAAATTGTTGTTATATGCAGGTGACTCCACATGAATTTAACATTTTTTTAAGAAATTAGACAAATCCCACGGAATTTGTAGATTTTATTGATATTTATATAGTTAAAATCTCGCAAAAACGAAATTTTTTGAAGGATTTTTTTTTGTGGGGAAAATCGAAACCAGTGACATAATACAGTTCAATCATGTATACTAAACACTCTGTGAAAAAATTAGCACAATCGGTTGGAATATAGAGATTTTATTAACGTTTATAACAAAATCGTGTTTTTACCGCAAGAAACGACGATTTTTACAATTGGACGATTTACACAAACAAACCCATATTCCTATGCATGCGAACGTTAAATTGTTGTTATATGCAGGTGACTCCACATGAATTTAACATTTTTTTAAGAAATTAGACAAATCCCACGGAATTTGTAGATTTTATTGATATTTATATAGTTAAAATCTCGCAAAAACGAAATTTTTTGAAGGATTTTTTTTTGTGGGGAAAATCGAAACCAGTGATATAATACAGTTCAATCTTGTATACTAAACACTCTGTCAAAGAATTAGCACAATCGGTTGGAATATAGAGATTTTATTAACGTTTATAACAAAATCGTGTTTTTACCGCAAGAAACGACGATTTTTACAATTGGACGATTTACACAAACAAACCCTTATTCCTCCGCATGCGAACTTGAAATTGTTGTTATATATAGGTGAATCCACATGAATTTAACATTTTTTTAAGAAATTAGACAAATCCCACGGAATTAGTAGATTATATTGATATTTATATAGTTAAAAAACTCGCAAAAACGAAATTTTTTGAAGGATTTTTTTTGTGGGGAAATTCGAAACCAGTGATATAATACAGTTCAATTATGTATACTAAACACTCTGTGCAAGAATTAGCACAATCGGTTGGAATATAGAGATTTTATTAACGTTTATAACAAAATCGTGTTTTTACCGCAAGAAACGACGATTTTTACAATTGGACAATTTACACAAACAAACCCATATTCCTCTGCATGCGAACATGAAATTGTTGTTATATACAGGTGACTCCACATGAATTTAACATTTTTTTAAGAAATTAGACAAATCCCACGGAATTTGTAGATTATATTGATATTTATATAGTTAAAAAACTCGCAAAAACGAAATTTTTTGAAGGATTTTTTTTTGTGGGGAAATTCGAAACCAGTGACATAATACAGTTCAATCATGTATACTAAACACTCTGTGAAAAAATTGGCACAATCGGTTGGAATATAGAGATTTTATTAACATTTATAGCAAAATCGAGTTTTTACCGCAAGAAACGACGATTTTTACAATTTGACGATTTTCACGAACAAACCCATATTCCTCTGCATGCGAACGTGAAATTGTTGTTACATATAGGTGACTCCACATGAATTTAACATTTTTTTAAGAAATTAGACAAATCCACCGGAATTTGTAGATTTTATTGATATTTATATAGTTAAAATCTCGCAAAAACGAAATTTTTTGAAGGATTTTTTTTTGTGGGGAAAATCGAAACCAGTGACATAATACAGTTCAATTATGTATACTAAACACTCTGTGCAAGAATTAGCACAATCGGTTGGAATATAGAGATTTTATTAACGTTTATAACAAAATCGTGTTTTTACCGCAAGAAACGACGATTTTTACAATTGGACGATTTACACAAACAAACCCATATTCCTCTGCATGCGAACGTGAAATTGTTGTTATATGCAGGTGACTCCACATGAATTTAACATTTTTTTAAGAAATTAGACAAATCCCACGGAATTTGTAGATTTTATTGATATTTATATAGTTAAAATCTCGCAAAAACGAAATTTTTTGAAGGATTTTTTTTTTGTGGGGAAAATCGAAACCAGTGATATAATACAGTTCAATCATGTATACTAAACACTCTGTCAAAGAATTAGCACAATCGGTTGGAATATAGAGATTTTATTAACGTTTATAACAAAATCGCGTTTTTACCGCAAGAAACGACGATTTTTACATTTGGACGATTTACACAAACAAACCCTCATATTTCCGCATGCGAACGTGAAATTGTTGTGATATATATGTGAATCCACATGAATTTAACATTTTTTAAAGAAATTAGACAAATCCCACGGAATTTGTAGATTATATTGATATTTATATAGTTAAAAAACTCGCAAAAACGAAATTTTTTGAAGGATTTTTTTTTGTGGGGAATTTCGAAACCAGTGACATAATACAGTTCAATCATGTATACTAAACACTCTGTGAAAGAATTAGCACAATCGGTTGGAATATAGAGATTTTATTAACGTTTATAGCAAAATCGTGTTTTTACCGCAAGAAACGACGATTTTTACAATTGGACGATTTACACAAACAAACCCATATTCCTCTGCATGCGAACGTGAAATTGTTATATATAGGTGAATCCACATGAATTTAACATTTTTTTAAGAAATTAGACAAATCCCACGGAATTTGTAGATTTTATTGATACTTATATAGTTAAAATCTCGCAAAAACGAAATTTTTTGAAGGATTTTTTTTTGTGGGGAAAATCGAAACCAGTGATATAATACAGTTCAATCATGTATACTAAACACTCTGTCAAAGATTTAGTACAATCGGTTGGAATATAGAGATTTTATTAACGTTTATAGCAAAATCGTGTTTTTACCGCAAGAAACGACGATTTTTACAATTGGACGATTTACACAAACAAACCCTTATTCCTCCGCATGCGAACGTGAAATTGTTGTTATATATAGGTGAATCCACATGAATTTAACATTTTTTTAAGAAATTAGACAAATCCCACGGAATTTGTAGATTATATTGATATTTATATAGTTAAAAAACTCGCAAAAACGAAATTTTTGAAGGATTTTTTTTTGTGGGGAAAATCGAAACCAGTGACATAATACAGTTCAATCATGTATACTAAACACTCTGTGAAAAAATTAGCACAATCGGTTGGAATATAGAGATTTTATTAACGTTTATAACAAAATCGTGATTTTACCGCAAGAAACGACGATTTTTACAATTGGACGATTTACACAAACAAACCCATATTCCTCTGCATGCCAACGTGAAATTGATGTTATATGCAGGTGACTCCACATGAATTTAACATTTTTTTAAGAAATTAGACAAATCCCACGGAATTTGTAGATTTTATTGATATTTATATAGTTAAAATCTCGCAAAAACGAAATTTTTTGAAGGATTTTTTTTGTGGGGAAAATCGAAACCAGTGATATAATACAGTTCAATCATGTATACTAAACACTCTGTCAAAGAATTAGCACAATCGGTTGGAATATAGAGATTTTATTAACGTTTATAACAAAATCGTGTTTTTACCGCAAGAAACGACGATTTTTACAATTGGACGATTTACACAAACAAACCCTTATTCCTCCGCATGCGAACGTGAAATTGTTGTTATATATAGGTGAATCCACATGAATTTAACATTTTTTTAAGAAATTAGACAAATCCCACGGAATTTGTAGATTATATTGATATTTATATAGTTAAAAAACTCGCAAAAACGAAATTTTTTGAAGGATTTTTTTTTGTGGGGAAAATCGAAACCAGTGACATAATACAGTTCAATCATGTATACTAAACACTCTGTGAAAAAATTGGCACAATCGGTTGGAATATAGAGATTTTATTAACATTTATAGCAAAATCGTGTTTTTACCGCAAGAAACGACGATTTTTACAATTGGACGATTTTCACGAACAAACCCATATTCCTCTGCATGCGAACGTGAAATTGTTGTTATATGCAGGTGACTCCACATGAATTTAACATTTTTTTAAGAAATTAGACAAATCCCACGGAATTTGTAGATTTTATTGATATTTATATAGTTAAAATCTCGCAAAAACGAAATTTTTTGAAGGATTTTTTTTTGTGGGGAAAATCGAAACCAGTGATATAATACAGTTCAATCTTGTATACTAAACACTCTGTCAAAGAATTAGCACAATCGGTTGGAATATAGAGATTTTATTAACGTTTATAACAAAATCGTGTTTTTACCGCAAGAAACGACGATTTTTACAATTGGACGATTTACACAAACAAACCCTTATTCCTCCGCATGCGAACTTGAAATTGTTGTTATATATAGGTGAATCCACATGAATTTAACATTTTTTTAAGAAATTAGACAAATCCCACGGAATTAGTAGATTATATTGATATTTATATAGTTAAAAAACTCGCAAAAACGAAATTTTTTGAAGGATTTTTTTTGTGGGGAAATTCGAAACCAGTGATATAATACAGTTCAATTATGTATACTAAACACTCTGTGCAAGAATTAGCACAATCGGTTGGAATATAGAGATTTTATTAACGTTTATAACAAAATCGTGTTTTTACCGCAAGAAACGACGATTTTTACAATTGGACAATTTACACAAACAAACCCATATTCCTCTGCATGCGAACATGAAATTGTTGTTATATACAGGTGACTCCACATGAATTTAACATTTTTTTAAGAAATTAGACAAATCCCACGGAATTTGTAGATTTTATTGATATTTATAGAGTTAAAATCTCGCAAAAACGAAATTTTTTGAAGGATTTTTTTTGTGGGAAAAATCGAAACCAGTGATATAATACAGTTCAATTATGTATACTAAACACTCTGTGCAAGAATTAGCACAATCGGTTGGAATATAGAGATTTTATTAACGTTTATCACAAAATCGTGTTTTTACCGCAAGAAACGACGATTTTTACAATTGGACGATTTACACAAACAAACCCATATTCCTCTGCATGCGAACGTGAAATTGTTGTTATATGCAGGTGACTCCACATGAATTTAACATTTTTTTAAGAAATTAGACAAATCCCACGGAATTTGTAGATTTTATTGATATTTATATACTTATTATCTCGCAAAAACGAAATTTTTTGAAGGATTTTTTTTTGTGGGGAAAATCGAAACCAGTGATATAATACAGTTCAATTATGTATACTAAACACTCTGTGCAAGAATTAGCACAATCGGTTGGAATATAGAGATTTTATTAACGTTTATAACAAAATCGTGTTTTTACCGCAAGAAACGACGATTTTTACAATTGGACGATTTACACAAACAAACCCATGTTCCTTTGCATGCGAACGTGAAATTGTTGTTATATGCAGGTGACTCCACATGAATTTAACACTTTTTTAAGAAATTAGACAAATCCCACGGAATTTGTAGATTTTATTGATATTTATATAGTTAAAATCTCGCAAAAACGAAATTTTTTGAAGGATTTTTTTTGTGGGGAAAATCGAAACCAGTGATTTAATACAGTTCAATCATGTATACTAAACACTCTGTCAAAGAATTAGCACAATCGGTTGGAATATAGAGATTTTATTAACGTTTATAACAAAATCGTGTTTTTACCGCAAGAAACGACGATTTTTACAATTGGACGATTTACACAAACAAACCCATATTCCTCTGCATGCGAACGTGAAATTGTTGTTATATACAGGTGACTCCACATGAATTTAACATTTTTTTAAGAAATTAGACAAATCCCACGGAATTTGTAGATTTTATTGATATTTATATAGTTAAAATCTCGCAAAAACGAATTTTTTTTAAGGATTTTTTTTTGTGGCGAAAATCGAAACCAGTGATATAATACAGTTCAATCATGTATACTAAACACTCTGTCAAAGAATTAGCACAATCGGTTGGAATATAGAGATTTTATTAACGTTTATAGCAAAATCGTGTTTTTACCGCAAGAAACGACGATTTTTACAATTGGACGATTTACACAAACAAACCCATATTCCTCTGCATGCGAAGGTGAAATTGTTGTTATATATAGGTGAATCCACATCAATTTAACATTTTTTTAAGAAATTAGACAAATCCCACGGAATTTGTAGATTTTATTGATACTTATATAGTTAAAATCTCGCAAAAATGAAATTTTTTGAAGGATTTTTTTTTTTGTGGGGAAAATCGAAACCAGTGATATAATACAGTTCAATCATGTATACTAAACACTCTGTCAAAGAATTAGCACAATCGGTTGGAATATAGAGATTTTATTAACGTTTATAACAAAATCGTGTTTTTACCGCAAGAAACGACGATTTTTACAATTGGACGATTTACACAAACAAACCCATATTCCTCTGCATGCGAACGTGAAATTGTTGTTATATATAGGTGAATCCACATGAATTTAACATTTTTTTAAGAAATTAGACAAATCCCACGGAATTTGTAGATTTTATTGATATTTATATAGTTAAAATCTCGCAAAAACGAATTTTTTTGAAGGATTTTTTTTTGTGGGGAAAATCGATACCAGTGATATAATACAGTTCAATTATGTATACTAAACTCTCTGTGCAAGAATTAGCACAATCGGTTGGAATATAGAGATTTTATTAACGTTTATAACAAAATCGTGTTTTTACCGCAAGAAACGACGATTTTTACAATGGGACGATTAACACAAACCAACCCATATTCCTCTGCATGCGAACGTGAAATTGTTGTTATATATAGGTGAATCCACATCAATTTAACATTATTTTAAGAAATTAGACAAATCCCACGGAATTTGTAGATTTTATTGATACTTATATAGTTAAATTCTCGCAAAAACGAAATTTTTTGAAGGATTTTTTTTTGTGGGGAAAATCGGAACCAGTGATATAATACAGTTCAATCATGTATACTAAACACTCTGTCAAAGAATTAGCACAATCGGTTGGAATATAGAGATTTTATTAACGTTTATAACAAAATCGTGTTTTTACCGCAAGAAACGACGATTTTTACAATTGGACGATTTACACAAACAAACCCTTATTCCTCCGCATGCGAACGTGAAATTGTTGTTATATATAGGTGAATCCACATGAATTTAACATTTTTTTAAGAAATTAGACAAATCCCACGGAATTTGTAGATTTTATTGATATTTATATAGTTAAAAAAATTCGCAAAAACGAAATTTTTTGAAGGATTTTTTTTTGTGGGGAAATTCGAAACCAGTGACATAATACAGTTCAATCATGTATACTAAACACTCTGTGAAAGAATTAGCACAATCGGTTGGAATATAGAGATTTTATTAACGTTTATAGCAAAAACGTGTTTTTACCGCAAGAAACGACGATTTTTACAATTGGACGATTTACACAAACAAACCCATATTCCTCTGCATGCGAATGTGAAATTGTTGTTATATATAGGTGAATCCACATGAATTTAACATTTTTTTAAGAAATTAGACAAATCCCACGGAATTTGTAGATTTTATTGATACTTATATAGTTAAAATCTCGCAAAAACGAAATTTTTTGAAGGATTTTTTTTTGTGGGGAAAATCGAAACCAGTGATATACAGTTCAATCATGTATACTAAACACTCTGTCAAAGAATTAGCACAATCGGTTGGAATATAGAGATTTTATTAACGTTTATAGCAAAATCGTGTTTTTACCGCAAGAAACGACGATTTTTACAATTGGACGATTTACACAAACAAACCCATATTCCTCCGCATGCGAACGTGAAATTGTTGTTATATATAGGTGAATCCACATGAATTTAACATTTTTTGAGAAATTAGACAAATCCCACGGAATTTGTAGATTATATTGATATTTATATAGTTAAAAAACTCGCAAAAACGAAATTTTTTGAAGGATTTTTTTTTGTGGGGAAAATCGAAACCAGTGACATAATACAGTTCAATCATGTATACTAAACACTCTGTGAAAAAATTGGCACAATCGGTTGGAATATAGAGATTTTATTAACATTTATAGCAAAATCGAGTTTTTACCGCAAGAAACGACGATTTTTACAATTTGACGATTTTCACGAACAAACCCATATTCCTCTGCATGCGAACGTGAAATTGTTGTTACATATAGGTGACTCCACATGAATTTAACATTTCTTTAAGAAATTAGACAAATCCACCGGAATTTGTAGATTTTATTGATATTTATATAGTTAAAATCTCGCAAAAACGAAATTTTTTGAAGGATTTTTTTTTGTGGGGAAAATCGAAACCAGTGATATAATACAGTTCAATCATGTATACTAAACACTCTGTCAAAGAATTAGCACAATCGGTTGGAATATAGAGATTTTATTAACGTTTATAACAAAATCTTGTTTTTACCGCAAGAAACGACGATTTTTACAATTGGACAATTTACACAAACAAACCCATATTCCTCTGCATGCGAACATGAAATTGTTGTTATATACAGGTGACTCCACATGAATTTAACTTTTTTTAAGAAATTAGACAAATCCCACGGAATTTGTAGATTTTATTAATATTTTTAGAGTTAAAATCTCGCAAAAACGAAATTTTTTGAAGTATTATTTTTTGTGGGGAAAATCGAAACCAGTGATATAATACAGTTCAATCATGTATACTAAACACTCTGTCAAAGAATTAGCACAATCGGTTGGAATATAGAGATTTTATTAACGTTTATAACAAAATCTTGTTTTTACCGCAAGAAACGACGATTTTTACAATTGGACAATTTACACAAACAAACCCATATTCCTCTGCATGCGAACATGAAATTGTTGTTATATACAGGTGACTCCACATGAATTTAACTTTTTTTAAGAAATTAGACAAATCCCACGGAATTTGTAGATTTTATTAATATTTTTAGAGTTAAAATCTCGCAAAAACGAAATTTTTTGAAGTATTATTTTTTGTGGGGAAAATCGAAACCAGTGATATAATACAGTTCAATTATGTATACTAAACACTCTGTGTAAGAATTAGCACAATCGGTTGGAATATAGAGATTTTATTAACGTTTATCACAAAATCGTGTTTTTACCGCAAGAATCGACGATTTTTACAATTGGACGATTTACACAAACAAACCCATATTCCTCTGCATGCGAACGTCAGATTGTTGTTATATGCAGGTGACTCCACATGAATTTAACATTTTTTTAAGAAATTAGACAAATCCCACGGAATTTGTAGATCTTATTGATATTTATATAGTTAAAATCTCGCAAAAACGAAATTTTTTGAAGGATTTTTTTTTGTGGGGAAAATCGAAACCAGTGACATAATACAGTTCAATCATGTATACTAAACACTCTGTGAAAAAATTAGCACAATCGGTTGGAATATAGAGATTTTATTAACGTTTATAACAAAATCGTGTTTTTACCGCAAGAAACGACGATTTTTACAATTGGACGATTTACACAAACAAACCCATATTCCTCTGCATGCGAACGTTAAATTGTTGTTATATGCAGGTGACTCCACATGAATTTAACATTTTTTTAAGAAATTAGACAAATCCCACGGAATTTGTAGATTTTATTGATATTTATATAGTTAAAATCTCGCAAAAACGAAATTTTTTGAAGGATTTTTTTTTGTGGGGAAAATCGAAACCAGTGATATAATACAGTTCAATCTTGTATACTAAACACTCTGTCAAAGAATTAGCACAATCGGTTGGAATATAGAGATTTTATTAACGTTTATAACAAAATCGTGTTTTTACCGCAAGAAACGACGATTTTTACAATTGGACGATTTACACAAACAAACCCTTATTCCTCCGCATGCGAACGTGAAATTGTTGTTATATATAGGTGAATCCACATGAATTTAACATTTTTTAAAGAAATTAGACAAACCCCATGGAATTTGTAGATTATATTGATATTTATATAGTTAAAAAACTCGCAAAAACGAAATTTTTTGAAGGATTTTTTTTGTGGGGAAATTCGAAACCAGTGATATAATACAGTTCAATTATGTATACTAAACACTCTGTGCAAGAATTAGCACAATCGGTTGGAATATAGAGATTTTATTAACGTTTATAACAAAATCGTGTTTTTACCGCAAGAAACGACGATTTTTACAATTGGACAATTTACACAAACAAACCCATATTCCTCTGCATGCGAACATGAAATTGTTGTTATATACAGGTGACTCCACATGAATTTAACATTTTTTTAAGAAATTAGACAAATCCCACGGTATTTGTAGATTTTATTGATATTTATAGAGTTAAAATCTCGCAAAAACGAAATTTTTTGAAGGATTTTTTTTTGTGGGGAAAATCGAAACCAGTGATATAATACAGTTCAATTATGTATACTAAACACTCTGTGCAAGAATTAGCACAATCGGTTGGAATATAGAGATTTTATTAACGTTTATCACAAAATCGTGTTTTTACCGCAAGAAACGACGATTTTTACAATTGGACGATTTACACAAACAAACCCATATTCCTCTGCATGCGAACGTGAAATTGTTGTTATATGCAGGTGACTCCACATGAATTTAACATTTTTTTAAGTAATTAGACAAATCCCACGGAATTTGTAGATTTTATTGATATTTATATACTTAAAATCTCGCAAAAACGAAATTTTTTGAAGGATTTTTTTTTGTGGGGAAAATCGAAACCAGTGATATAATACAGTTCAATCATGTATACTAAACACTCTGTCAAAGAATTAGCACAATCGGTTGGAATATAGAGATTTTATTAACGTTTATAGCAAAATCGTGTTTTTACCGCAAGAAACGACGATTTTTTCAATTGGACGATTTACACAAACAAACCCATATTCCTCTGCATGCGAAAGTGAAATTGTTGTTATATATAGGTGAATCCACATGAATTTAACATTTTTTTAAGAAATTAGACAAATCCCACGGAATTTGTAGATTTTATTGATATTTATATAGTTAAAATCTCGCAAAAACGAAATTTTTTGAAGGATTTTTTTTTGTGGGGAAAATCGAAACCAGTGATATAATACAGTTCAATTATGTATACTAAACACTCTGTGCAAGAATTAGCACAATCGGTTGGAAAATAGAGATTTTATTAACGTTTATAACAAAATCGTGTTTTTACCGCAAGAAACGACGATTTTTACAATTGGACGATTTACACAAACAAACCCATGTTCCTTTGCATGCGAACGTGAAATTGTTGTTATATGCAGGTGACTCCACATGAATTTAACACTTTTTTAAGAAATTAGACAAATCCCACGGAATTTGTAGATTTTATTGATATTTATATAGTTAAAATATCGCAAAAACGAAATTTTTTGAAGGATTTTTTTTGTGGGGAAAATCGAAACCAGTGATTTAATACAGTTCAATCATGTATACTAAACACTCTGTCAAAGAATTAGCACAATCGGTTGGAATATAGAGATGTTATTAACGTTTATAACAAAATCGTGTTTTTACCGCAAGAAACGACGATTTTTACAATTGGACGATTTACACAAACAAACCCATATTCCTCTGCATGCGAACGTGAAATTGTTGTTATATACAGGTGACTCCACATGAATTTAACATTTTTTTAAGAAATTAGACAAATCCCACGGAATTTGTAGATTTTATTGATATTTATATAGTTAAAATCTCGCAAAAACGGATTTTTTTGAAGGATTTTTTTTTGTGGGGAAAATCGAAACCAGTGATATAATACAGTTCAATCATGTATACTAAACACTCTGTCAAAGAATTAGCACAATCGGTTGGAATATAGAGATTTTATTAACGTTTATAGCAAAATCGTGTTTTTACCGCAAGAAACGACGATTTTTACAATTGGACGATTTACACAAACAAACCCATATTCCTCTGCATGCGAAGGTGAAATTGTTGTTATATATAGGTGAATCCACATCAATTTAACATTTTTTTAAGAAATTAGACAAATCCCACGGAATTTGTAGATTTTATTAATACTTATATAGTTAAAATCTCGCAAAAACGAAATTTTTTGAAGGATTTTTTTTTTTGTGGGGAAAATCGAAACCAGTGATATAATACAGTTCAATCATGTATACTAAACACTCTGTCAAAGAATTAGCACAATCGGTTGGAATATAGAGATTTTATTAACGTTTATAACAAAATCGTGTTTTTACCGCAAGAAACGACGATTTTTACAATTGGACTATTTACACAAACAAACCCATATTCCTCTGCATGCGAACGTGAAATTGTTGTTATATATAGGTGAATCCACATGAATTTAACATTTTTTTAAGAAATTAGACAAATCCCACGGAATTTGTAGATTTTATTGATATTTATATAGTTAAAATCTCGCAAAAACGAATTTTTTTGAAGGATTTTTTTTTGTGGGGAAAATCGAAACCAGTGATATAATACAGTTCAATTATGTATACTAAACTCTCTGTGCAAGAATTAGCACAATCGGTTGGAATATAGAGATTTTATTAACGTTTATAACAAAATCGTGTTTTTACCGCAAGAAACGACGATTTTTACAATGGGACGATTTTCACAAACAAACCCATATTCCTCTGCATGCGAACGTGAAATTGTTGTTATATATAGGTGAATCCACATCAATTTAACATTTTTTTAAGAAATTAGACAAATCCCACGGAATTTGTAGATTTTATTGATACTTATATAGTTAAAATCTCGCAAAAGCGAAATTTTTTGAAGGATTTTTTTTTGTGGGGAAATTCGAAACCAGTGACATAATACAGTTCAATCATGTATACTAAACACTCTGTGAAAGAATTAGCACAATCGGTTGGAATATAGAGATTTTATTAACGTTTATAGCAAAAACGTGTTTTTACCGCAAGAAACGACGATTTTTACAATTGGACGATTTACACAAACAAACCCATATTCCTCTGCATGCGAATGTGAAATTGTTGTTATATATAGGTGAATCCACATCAATTTAACATTTTTTTAAGAAATTAGACAAATCCCACGGAATTTGTAGATTTTATTGATACTTATATAGTTAAAATCTCGCAAAAACGAAATTTTTTGAAGGATTTTTTTTTGTGGGGAAAATCGAAACCAGTGATATACAGTTCAATCATGTATACTAAACACTCTGTCAAAGAATTAGCACAATCGGTTGGAATATAGAGATTTTATTAACGTTTATAGCAAAATCGTGTTTTTACCGCAAGAAACGACGATTTTTACAATTGGACGATTTACACAAACAAACCCATATTCCTCCGCATGCGAACGTGAAATTGTTGTTATATATAGGTGAATCCACATGAATTTAACATTTTTTTAAGAAATTAGACAAATCCCACGGAATTTGTAGATTATATTGATATTTATATAGTTAAAAAACTCGCAAAAACGAAATTTTTTGAAGGATTTTTTTTTGTGGGGAAAATCGAAACCAGTGACATAATACAGTTCAATCATGTATACTAAACACTCTGTGAAAAAATTGGCACAATCGGTTGGAATATAGAGATTTTATTAACATTTATAGCAAAATCGAGTTTTTACCGCAAGAAACGACGATTTTTACAATTTGACGATTTTCACGAACAAACCCATATTCCTCTGCATGCGAACGTGAAATTGTTGTTACATATAGGTGACTCCACATGAATTTAACATTTTTTTAAGAAATTAGACAAATCCACCGGAATTTGTAGATTTTATTGATATTTATATAGTTAAAATCTCGCAAAAACGAAATTTTTTGAAGGATTTTTTTTTGTGGGGAAAATCGAAACCAGTGATATAATACAGTTCAATCATGTATACTAAACACTCTGTCAAAGAATTAGCACAATCGGTTGGAATATAGAGATTTTATTAACGTTTATAACAAAATCGTGTTTTTACCGCAAGAAACGACGATTTTTACAATTGGACGATTTACACAAACAAACCCTTATTCCTCCGCATGCGAACGTGAAATTGTTGTTATATATAGGTGAATCCACATGAATTTAACATTTTTTAAAGAAATTAGACAAACCCCATGGAATTTGTAGATTATATTGATATTTATATAGTTAAAAAACTCGCAAAAACGAAATTTTTTGAAGGATTTTTTTTGTGGGGAAATTCGAAACCAGTGATATAATACAGTTCAATTATGTATACTAAACACTCTGTGCAAGAATTAGCACAATCGGTTGGAATATAGAGATTTTATTAACGTTTATAACAAAATCGTGTTTTTACCGCAAGAAACGACGATTTTTACAATTGGACAATTTACACAAACAAACCCATATTCCTCTGCATGCGAACATGAAATTGTTGTTATATACAGGTGACTCCACATGAATTTAACATTTTTTTAAGAAATTAGACAAATCCCACGGTATTTGTAGATTTTATTGATATTTATAGAGTTAAAATCTCGCAAAAACGAAATTTTTTGAAGGATTTTTTTTTGTGGGGAAAATCGAAACCAGTGATATAATACAGTTCAATTATGTATACTAAACACTCTGTGCAAGAATTAGCACAATCGGTTGGAATATAGAGATTTTATTAACGTTTATCACAAAATCGTGTTTTTACCGCAAGAAACGACGATTTTTACAATTGGACGATTTACACAAACAAACCCATATTCCTCTGCATGCGAACGTGAAATTGTTGTTATATGCAGGTGACTCCACATGAATTTAACATTTTTTTAAGTAATTAGACAAATCCCACGGAATTTGTAGATTTTATTGATATTTATATACTTAAAATCTCGCAAAAACGAAATTTTTTGAAGGATTTTTTTTTGTGGGGAAAATCGAAACCAGTGATATAATACAGTTCAATCATGTATACTAAACACTCTGTCAAAGAATTAGCACAATCGGTTGGAATATAGAGATTTTATTAACGTTTATAGCAAAATCGTGTTTTTACCGCAAGAAACGACGATTTTTTCAATTGGACGATTTACACAAACAAACCCATATTCCTCTGCATGCGAAAGTGAAATTGTTGTTATATATAGGTGAATCCACATGAATTTAACATTTTTTTAAGAAATTAGACAAATCCCACGGAATTTGTAGATTTTATTGATATTTATATAGTTAAAATCTCGCAAAAACGAAATTTTTTGAAGGATTTTTTTTTGTGGGGAAAATCGAAACCAGTGATATAATACAGTTCAATTATGTATACTAAACACTCTGTGCAAGAATTAGCACAATCGGTTGGAAAATAGAGATTTTATTAACATTTATAACAAAATCGTGTTTTTACCGCAAGAAACGACGATTTTTACAAATGGACGATTTACACAAACAAACCCATGTTCCTTTGCATGCGAACGTGAAATTGTTGTTATATGCAGGTGACTCCACATGAATTTAACACTTTTTTAAGAAATTAGACAAATCCCACGGAATTTGTAGATTTTATTGATATTTATATAGTTAAAATCTCGCAAAAACGAAATTTTTTGAAGGATTTTTTTTTGTGGGGAAAATCGAAACCAGTGATTTAATACAGTTCAATCATGTATACTAAACACTCTGTCAAAGAATTAGCACAATCGGTTGGAATATAGAGATTTTATTAACGTTTATAACAAAATCGTGTTTTTACCGCAAGAAACGACGATTTTTACAATTGGACGATTTACACAAACAAACCCATATTCCTCTGCATGCGAACGTGAAATTGTTGTTATATACAGGTGACTCCACATGAATTTAACATTTTTTTAAGAAATTAGACAAATCCCACGGAATTTGTAGATTTTATTGATATTTATATAGTTAAAATCTCGCAAAAACGAATTTTTTGAAGGATTTTTTTTTGTGGGGAAAATCGAAACCAGTGATATAATACAGTTCAATCATGTATACTAAACACTCTGTCAAAGAATTAGCACAATCGGTTGGAATATAGAGATTTTATTAACGTTTATAGCAAAATCGTGTTTTTACCGCAAGAAACGACGATTTTTACAATTGGACGATTTACACAAACAAACCCATATTCCTCTGCATGCGAAGGTGAAATTGTTGTTATATATAGGTGAATCCACATCAATTTAACATTTTTTTAAGAAATTAGACAAATCCCACGGAATTTGTAGATTTTATTAATACTTATATAGTTAAAATCTCGCAAAAACGAAATTTTTTGAAGGATTTTTTTTTTTGTGGGGAAAATCGAAACCAGTGATATAATACAGTTCAATCATGTATACTAAACACTCTGTCAAAGAATTAGCACAATCGGTTGGAATATAGAGATTTTATTAACGTTTATAACAAAATCGTGTTTTTACCGCAAGAAACGACGATTTTTACAATTGGACGATTTACACAAACAAACCCATATTCCTCTGCATGGGAACGTGAAATTGTTGTTATATATAGGTGAATCCACATGAATTTAACATTTTTTTAAGAAATTAGACAAATCCCACGGAATTTGTAGATTTTATTGATATTTATATAGTTAAAATCTCGCAAAAACGAATTTTTTTGAAGGATTTTTTTTTGTGGGGAAAATCGAAACCAGTGATATAATACAGTTCAATTATGTATACTAAACACTCTGTCAAAGAATTAGCACAATCGGTTGGAATATAGAGATTTTATTAACGTTTATAACAAAATCGTGTTTTTACCGCAAGAAACGACGATTTTTACAATGGGACGATTTTCACAAACAAACCCATATTCCTCTGCATGCGAACGTGAAATTGTTGTTATATATAGGTGAATCCACATCAATTTAACATTTTTTTAAGAAATTAGACAAATCCCACGGAATTTGTAGATTTTATTGATACTTATATAGTTAAAATCTCGCAAAAGCGAAATTTTTTGAAGGATTTTTTTTTGTGGGGAAATTCGAAACCAGTGACATAATACAGTTCAATCATGTATACTAAACACTCTGTGAAAGAATTAGCACAATCGGTTGGAATATAGAGATTTTATTAACGTTTATAGCAAAAACGTGTTTTTACCGCAAGAAACGACGATTTTTACAATTGGACGATTTACACAAACAAACCCATATTCCTCTGCATGCGAATGTGAAATTGTTGTTATATATAGGTGAATCCACATCAATTTAACATTTTTTTAAGAAATTAGACAAATCCCACGGAATTTGTAGATTTTATTGATACTTATATAGTTAAAATCTCGCAAAAACGAAATTTTTTGAAGGATTTTTTTTTGTGGGGAAAATCGAAACCAGTGATATACAGTTCAATCATGTATACTAAACACTCTGTCAAAGAATTAGCACAATCGGTTGGAATATAGAGATTTTATTAACGTTTATAGCAAAATCGTGTTTTTACCGCAAGAAACGACGATTTTTACAATTGGACGATTTACACAAACAAACCCATATTCCTCCGCATGCGAACGTGAAATTGTTGTTATATATAGGTGAATCCACATGAATTTAACATTTTTTTAAGAAATTAGACAAATCCCACGGAATTTGTAGATTATATTGATATTTATATAGTTAAAAAACTCGCAAAAACGAAATTTTTTGAAGGATTTTTTTTTGTGGGGAAAATCGAAACCAGTGACATAATACAGTTCAATCATGTATACTAAACACTCTGTGAAAAAATTGGCACAATCGGTTGGAATATAGAGATTTTATTAACATTTATAGCAAAATCGAGTTTTTACCGCAAGAAACGACGATTTTTACAATTTGACGATTTTCACGAACAAACCCATATTCCTCTGCATGCGAACGTGAAATTGTTGTTACATATAGGTGACTCCACATGAATTTAACATTTTTTTAAGAAATTAGACAAATCCACCGGAATTTGTAGATTTTATTGATATTTATATAGTTAAAATCTCGCAAAAACGAAATTTTTTGAAGGATTTTTTTTTGTGGGGAAAATCGAAACCAGTGATATAATACAGTTCAATCATGTATACTAAACACTCTGTCAAAGAATTAGCACAATCGGTTGGAATATAGAGATTTTATTAACGTTTATAACAAAATCTTGTTTTTACCGCAAGAAACGACGATTTTTACAATTGGACAATTTACACAAACAAACCCATATTCCTCTGCATGCGAACATGAAATTGTTGTTATATACAGGTGACTCCACATGAATTTAACATTTTTTTAAGAAATTAGACAAATCCCACGGAATTTGTAGATTTTATTGACATTTATAGAGTTAAAATCTCGCAAAAACGAAATTTTTTGAAGTATTATTTTTTGTGGGGAAAATCGAAACCAGTGATATAATACAGTTCAATTATGTATACTAAACACTCTGTGTAAGAATTAGCACAATCGGTTGGAATATAGAGATTTTATTAACGTTTATCACAAAATCGTGTTTTTACCGCAAGAATCGACGATTTTTACAATTGGACGATTTACACAAACAAACCCATATTCCTCTGCATGCGAACGTCAAATTGTTGTTATATGCAGGTGACTCCACATGAATTTAACATTTTTTAAGAAATTAGACAAATCCCACGGAATTTGTAGATCTTATTGATATTTATATAGTTAAAATCTCGCAAAAACGAAATTTTTTGAAGGATTTTTTTTTGTGGGGAAAATCGAAACCAGTGACATAATACAGTTCAATCATGTATACTAAACACTCTGTGAAAAAATTAGCACAATCGGTTGGAATATAGAGATTTTATTAACGTTTATAACAAAATCGTGTTTTTACCGCAAGAAACGACGATTTTTACAATTGGACGATTTACACAAACAAACCCATATTCCTCTGCATGCGAACGTTAAATTGTTGTTATATGCAGGTGACTCCACATGAATTTAACATTTTTTTAAGAAATTAGACAAATCCCACGGAATTTGTAGATTTTATTGATATTTATATAGTTAAAATCTCGCAAAAACGAAATTTTTTGAAGGATCTTTTTTTGTGGGGAAAATCGAAACCAGTGATATAATACAGTTCAATCTTGTATACTAAACACTCTGTCAAAGAATTAGCACAATCGGTTGGAATATAGAGATTTTATTAACGTTTATAACAAAATCGTGTTTTTACCGCAAGAAACGACGATTTTTACAATTGGACGATTTACACAAACAAACCCTTATTCCTCCGCATGCGAACGTGAAATTGTTGTTATATATAGGTGAATCCACATGAATTTAACATTTTTTTAAGAAATTAGACAAACCCCATGGAATTTGTAGATTATATTGATATTTATATAGTTAAAAAACTCGCAAAAACGAAATTTTTTGAAGGATTTTTTTTTGTGGGGAAATTCGAAACCAGTGATATAATACAGTTCAATTATGTATACTAAACACTCTGTGCAAGAATTAGCACAATCGGTTGGAATATAGAGATTTTATTAACGTTTATAACAAAATCGTGTTTTTACCGCAAGAAACGACGATTTTTACAATTGGACAATTTACACAAACAAACCCATATTCCTCTGCATGCGAACGTGAAATTGTTGTTATATGCAGGTGACTCCACATGAATTTAACATTTTTTTAAGAAATTAGACAAATCCCACGGAATTTGTAGATTTTATTGATATTTATATACTTAAAATCTCGCAAAAAAGAAAATTTTTTGAAGGATTTTTTTTTGTGGGGAAAATCGAAACCAGTGATATAATACAGTTCAATCATGTATACTAAACACTCTGTCAAAGAATTAGCACAATCGGTTGGAATATAGAGATTTTATTAACGTTTATAGCAAAATCGTGTTTTTACCGCAAGAAACGACGATTTTTTCAATTGGACGATTTACACAAACAAACCCATATTCCTCTGCATGCGAAAGTGAAATTGTTGTTATATATAGGTGAATCCACATGAATTTAACATTTTTTTAAGAAATTAGACAAATCCCACGGAATTTGTAGATTTTATTGATATTTATATAGTTAAAATCTCGCAAAAACGAAATTTTTTGAAGGATTTTTTTTTGTGGGGAAAATCGAAACCAGTGATATAATACAGTTCAATTATGTATACTAAACACTCTGTGCAAGAATTAGCACAATCGGTTGGAAAATAGAGGTTTTATTAACGTTTATAACAAAATCGTGTTTTTACCGCAAGAAACGACGATTTTTACAATTGGACGATTTACACAAACAAACCCATGTTCCTTTGCATGCGAACGTGAAATTGTTGTTATATGCAGGTGACTCCACATGAATTTAACACTTTTTTAAGAAATTAGACAAATCCCACGGAATTTGTAGATTTTATTGATATTTATATAGTTAAAATCTCGCAAAAACGAAATTTTTTGAAGGATTTTTTTTGTGGGGAAAATCGAAACCAGTGATTTAATACAGTTCAATCATGTATACTAAACACTCTGTCAAAGAATTAGCACAATCGGTTGGAATATAGAGATTTTATTAACGTTTATAACAAAATCGTGTTTTTACCGCAAGAAACGACGATTTTTACAATTGGACGATTTACACAAACAAAACCACATTCCTCTGCATGCGAACGTGAAATTGTTGTTATATACAGGTGACTCCACATGAATTTAACATTTTTTTAAGAAATTAGACAAATCCCACGGAATTTGTAGATTTTATTGATATTTATATAGTTAAAATCTCGCAAAAACGAATTTTTTTGAAGGATTTTTTTTTGTGGGGAAAATCGAAACCAGTGATATAATACAGTTCAATCATGTATACTAAACACTCTGTCAAAGAATTAGCACAATCGGTTGGAATATAGAGATTTTATTAACGTTTATAGCAAAATCGTGTTTTTACCGCAAGAAACGACGATTTTTACAATTGGACGATTTACACAAACAAACCCATATTCCTCTGCATGCGAAGGTGAAATTGTTGTTATATATAGGTGAATCCACATCAATTTAACATTTTTTTTAAGAAATTAGACAAATCCCACGGAATTTGTAGATTTTATTGATACTTATATAGTTAAAATCTCGCAAAAACGAAATTTTTTGAAGGATTTTTTTTTTTGTGGGGAAAATCGAAACCAGTGATATAATACAGTTCAATCATGTATACTAAACACTCTGTCAAAGAATTAGCACAATCGGTTGGAATATAGAGATTTTATTAACGTTTATAACAAAATCGTGTTTTTACCGCAAGAAACGACGATTTTTACAATTGGACGATTTACACAAACAAACCCATATTCCTCTGCATGCGAACGTGAAATTGTTGTTATATATAGGTGAATCCACATGAATTTAACATTTTTTTAAGAAATTAGACAAATCCCACGGAATTTGTAGATTTTATTGATATTTATATAGTTAAAATCTCGCAAAAACGAATTTTTTTGAAGGATTTTTTTTTTGTGGGGAAAATCGAAACCAGTGATATAATACAGTTCAATTATGTATACTAAACTCTCTGTGCAAGAATTAGCACAATCGGTTGGAATATAGAGATTTTATTAACGTTTATAACAAAATCGTGTTTTTACCGCAAGAAACGACGATTTTTACAATGGGACGATTTACACAAACAAACCCATATTCCTCTGCATGCGAACGTGAAATTGTTGTTATATATAGGTGAATCCACATCAATTTAACATTTTTTTAAGAAATTAGACAAATCCCACGGAATTTGTAGATTTTATTGATACTTATATAGTTAAAATCTCGCAAAAGCGAAATTTTTTTAAGGATTTTTTTTGTGGGGAAATTCGAAACCAGTGACATAATACAGTTCAATCATGTATACTAAACACTCTGTGAAAGAATTAGCACAATCGGTTGGAATATAGAGATTTTATTAACGTTTATAGCAAAAACGTGTTTTTACCGCAAGAAACGACGATTTTTACAATTGGACGATTTACACAAACAAACCCATATTCCTCTGCATGCGAATGTGAAATTGTTGTTATATATAGGTGAATCCACATCAATTTAACATTTTTTTAAGAAATTAGACAAATCCCACGGAATTTGTAGATTTTATTGATACTTATATAGTTAAAATCTCGCAAAAACGAAATTTTTTGAAGGATTTTTTTTTGTGGGGAAAATCGAAACCAGTGATATACAGTTCAATCATGTATACTAAACACTCTGTCAAAGAATTAGCACAATCGGTTGGAATATAGAGATTTTATTAACGTTTATAGCAAAATCGTGTTTTTACCGCAAGAAACGACGATTTTTACAATTGGACGATTTACACAAACAAACCCATATTCCTCCGCATGCGAACGTGAAATTGTTGTTATATATAGGTGAATCCACATGAATTTAACATTTTTTTAAGAAATTAGACAAATCCCACGGAATTTGTAGATTATATTGATATTTATATAGTTAAAAAACTCGCAAAAACGAAATTTTTTGAAGGATTTTTTTTTGTGGGGAAAATCGAAACCCGTGACATAATACAGTTCAATCATGTATACTAAACACTCTGTGAAAAAATTGGCACAATCGGTTGGAATATAGAGATTTTATTAACATTTATAGCAAAATCGAGTTTTTACCGCAAGAAACGACGATTTTTACAATTTGACGATTTTCACGAACAAACCCATATTCCTCTGCATGCGAACGTGAAATTGTTGTTACATATAGGTGACTCCACATGAATTTAACATTTTTTAAAGAAATTAGACAAATCCACCGGAATTTGTAGATTTTATTGATATTTATATAGTTAAAATCTCGCAAAAACGAAATTTTTTGAAGGATTTTTTTTTGTGGGGAAATTAATTCGAAACCAGTGATATAATGCAGTTCAATCATGTATACTAAACACTCTGTCAAAGAATTAGCACAATCGGTTGGAATATAGAGATTTTATTAACGTTTATAACAAAATCTTGTTTTTACCGGAAGAAACGACGATTTTTACAATTGGACAATTTACACAAACAAACCCATATTCCTCTGCATGCGAACATGAAATTGTTGTTATATACAGGTGACTCCACATGAATTTAACATTTTTTTAAGAAATTAGACAAATCCCACGGAATTTGTAGCTTTTATTGATATTTATAGAGTTAAAATCTCGCAAAAACGAAATTTTTTGAAGTATTATTTTTTGTGGCAAAAATCGAAACCAGTGATATAATACAGTTCAATTATGTATACTAAACACTCTGTGTAAGAATTAGCACAATCGGTTGGAATATAGAGATTTTATTAACGTTTATCACAAAATCGTGTTTTTACCGCAAGAATCGACGATTATTACAATTGGACGATTTACACAAACAAACCCATATTCCTCTGCATGCGAACGTCAAATTGTTGTTATATGCAGGTGACTCCACATGAATTTAACATTTTTTTAAGAAATTAGACAAATCCCACGGAATTTGTAGATCTTATTGATATTTATATAGTTAAAATCTCGCAAAAACGAAATTTTTTGAAGGATTTTTTTTTGTGGGGAAAATCGAAACCAGTGACATAATACAGTTCAATCATGTATACTAAACACTCTGTGAAAAAATTAGCACAATCGGTTGGAATATAGAGATTTTATTAACGTTTATAACAAAATCGTGTTTTTACCGCAAGAAACGACGATTTTTACAATTGGACGATTTACACAAACAAACCCATATTCCTCTGCATGCGAACGTTAAATTGTTGTTATATGCAGGTGACTCCACATGAATTTAACATTTTTTAAGAAATTAGACAAATCCCACGGAATTTGTAGATTTTATTGATATTTATATAGTTAAAATCTCGCAAAAACGAAAGTTTTTGAAGGATTTTTTTTTGTGGGGAAAATCGAAACCAGTGATATAATACAGTTCAATCTTGTATACTAAACACTCTGTCAAAGAATTAGCACAATCGGTTGGAATATAGAGATTTTATTAACGTTTATAACAAAATCGTGTTTTTACCGCAAGAAACGACGATTTTTACAATTGGACGATTTACACAAACAAACCCTTATTCCTCCGCATGCGAACGTGAAATTGTTGTTATATATAGGTGAATCCACATGAATTTAACATTTTTTTAAGAAATTAGACAAACCCCATGGAATTTGTAGATTATATTGATATTTATATAGTTAAAAAACTCGCAAAAACGAAATTTTTTGAAGGATTTTTTTTGTGGGGAAATTCGAAACCAGTGATATAATACAGT
>NW_027185551.1:0-45000 GCF_040183065.1 Periplaneta americana | reverse complement strand
ATTGGGGAAGAGACAGAGATGAGAAATACTATAATCTTACATATATAAGCGCGTGCTTTGTAAGTTGTCTTCAATATCAAGCAGGTGCGTTTCTCGTATTCCTATATTAAAAGCTAATCTGACGTTAAAACTTTAAAATTTGTACAGAAAGGTGTTTAGAAATTGGAGCTTCCTGTATTTTAAATCGCTCAGGAGTGTGTTTCCTTATTAATTAATAATTATTTCATCATTAATCTCTCTTGATATGTAATTGGTACAGAAGTGCAGTGGGCGAAAATAATTGAGACTATTTTCTCTTCTGTAAATTCGTTTCTATGACTACTAGAATGTTCTCTCTCTGAATATGTCGTAATATCCTTCCCATAATGAGTGTGATAGTGATGCCTTAGGAGTTTCAAATGCAACCTTAGGCACCAATATCACACGCCAAATAAGAAGAAATACAGGTTGCAATTCATTCGCTTCTCACATGTAATGATGTTTGCAATATCTTGTGCACAGGTTGTTACAAGTTTTTCTATTAGGCCTATACAAATTAATCTGCATCTTGCTGCAATGAAACCGAAATGATTGAAGAGCATTTGCTTAAAATGTTTGGAGTAGTTTCAGTTTCTTGTAAGATTTCTTCAATTCTCTGAATAGTATCGCTGTGTCATTCTTTTTCTCATGCACTTCACATAGATGTGATGAAATGTAGTTGGAATTGCTACAACTTTCACGATATTGGGCTGTAAACAACAACAACTCAAAGAAAGAATTCGACTTACAATGTCTGTTTCAAGAGTGTATCACATTTTTTAAAATGTATACTTCATAAAGGACAGAAAATTACTTTTTTCCCTTTTAGAGTAGTGCGGCATTTCCATTGATGTCGAGAAGCAGAATTGTCACAGATGTGTTAAATGCAATTTTCAAATTAATTCCCACCCAATTGATAGAATATTTGCTATTTCTATGGCACTGGTGTTGTTTTTCTCTTCCCTAACAGGTGTTCGACGACATTGTCAAAAATATTTCATTCAAAAACGTTTAATCAGTTAAAATTAAATTTATATCACAATAGAAGTAAAATGTACTACTTGCACATACAGTAGGCCATAAATAATTAATCAGTGAAAATTAAGCTGATATCATATTAGAAGTGTGAACTAGATTACTTCTTGCGGCTTTTAGTACGGATGATATTACAGATTAATATAACCGTTTCATTGAGTAACGTTCATTCCATATTGCCGGCCACAGAAGTGGCCAATTACGTTCATATACACATTAGCTACTTTTCTCACCGAGTAAGGTAAAGTTGTCTAATTCTGTGATACGTTTTTTTTTTCACTTAATGTCACGGGATTGGATATCTTGCTATGGAATTCACCGATGTCTTAAAAGTAGGCAACAGATGCACTCTTTCGAGAAAGATGTCTGGCGCTATGGTCGAACGGCAAAGCTTTGACTGACATGAGGGACTTATCCTGTAAGACGGTAGAATTGAAAGATTTCCTCGGAAAATAATGGAAACGGGAGCAGAACGTGTTAATAAAGTATTCTGAAAGACATCATTATGTGTTAAAATCAAATACGGGAAAAATAAATCTTCTTCATCATCGTTAATCATTGCTGACTAAGTTTCTTAATGCACTCCTGAGGGCTTGGAAGTTAACGCACATTTACACACACGCACACACACACTCACAAAATTCTATATAGCCTATGGAGCAAGGATAATCCTCTTATAACTCAGAATATCAGACTTTTCTCATTTATTTTATTTTATATATACAATTAATTTTAATGTATTAATCTGTTTAATTATTTTAGTGAAATAAGCCCCAACCCCGCTCATTTCAGTCTCAGACAGACCATAAATTTACCGAGTCCTTTGTTTTATTTAGGGGTTGTGAATATTTATACTTATTTATTTGTCAATTTACTATGCATTATTTATTTATATAATTATTTATTTATTTATTAATTTATGATTAAATAACATCTAACACCCATTACTTTAAAATATTTTTGATTCATCCATAGCTACATGATTTGCTGAAGTTACTTCCTCTGTTAATATCTTACCAAAAGGAGCCTATTGGGGATCCAGTAGCAAACATATTGTACTACGGAAACGGACGATAGTGACTGTTGATTCTTATTGTTTTAATCATAAGGTTATGATGATGATGGTTTTTATTAATGTAGATGAATGTGATGATTTGGACTGTGGAGCTAAACTTGGTGCCCAGTAGGAGAGAGGCAACTGGTTTCAGTTTATTGCAACTAATATAGATTTATCGAACATTGATATTTTGTTTGTTTTTAAATGCATGGTAATATCATGTCACACATTAACCATGTCATGTCGATAATATAAGAAAACCGTAGAATATATTACAAATAGAATTAGTTTTGCTTTATACTTAGACAATGACACTTACTTATATTCTTGCCTGTATTGATTAATGTTGGATTTCGTTCTGCTGTAAACACTAAATGTGTTATTTAACGCAACCTCTTAATAGCTTCTGTTAATTACACACATTGGGGAAGAGACAGAGATGAGAAATACTATAAGCTTACATATATAAGCGCCTGCTTTGTAAGTTGTCTTCAATATCAAGGAGGTTCGTTTCTCGTATTCCTATATTCAAACTTATACTGACGTTAAAACTTTTGAAACTTTGCAGAATGGTATATAGTAATTGGAGTTCCCTGTATTTTAAATTCCTCAGGAGTGTGTTTCCTTATTAATTAATAATTATTTGATAATTAATTTCTCTGGATAGTTAATTGGTACAGAAGTGCAGTGGGCGAAAATAATTGAGACTATGTTTTCTTCTATAAATTCGTTTCAATGACTACTAGAATGTTCTCTCCATAAATATGCCGTAATATTCTTCCCAAAATGAGTGTGATATTGATGCCTCAGGAGTTTCAAATGCAACCTTAGGCATCAATATCACACGCCAAATGAGAAGAAATACGGGTTGCAATTCATTCGCTTCTCACATGTAATGATGTTTGCAATATCTTGTGCACAGGTTGTTACACGTTTTTCTATTGGGCCTATACAAATCAATCTGCATCTTGCTGCAATGAAACCGAAATTATTGAAGAGCATTTGCTTAAAATGTTTGGAGTAGTTTCTGTTTCTTGTAATATGTCTTCAATTCTCTGCATAGTATCGCTGTGTCGTTCTTTTTCTCATTCTCTTCACATAGATGTGATGAAATGTAGTTTGGATTGCTACAACTTTCACGATATTGGGCTGTAAACAACAACAACTCAAAGAAAGAATTCGACTTACAATGTCTGTTTCAAGAGTGTATCACATTTTTTTTTTTAATATATACCGCATAAAGAACAGAAAATTACTTTTTTCCCTTTTAGAGAAGTGTGGCATTTCCATTGATGTCGAGAAGCAGAATTGTCGCAGAAGTGTTAAATGCAATTTTCAAATTAATTCCCACTCAATTGATAGAATATTTGCTATTTCTATGGCACTGGTGTTTATTTTTCTCTTCCCTAACAGGTGTTCGACAACATTGTCAAAAATATTTCATTCAAAAACGTTTAATCAGTGAAAATTAAATTTATATCATAATAGAAGTAAGATGTACTACTTGCATATACAGTTGGCCATAAATAATTAATCAGTGAAAATTAAGCTGATATCATATTAGAAGTGTGAATTAGATTACTACTTGCGGATTTTAGTACGGATGATATTACAGGTTAATATAACCGTTTCATTTAGTAACGTCATTCCATATTGTCGGCAACAGAAGTGGCCAATGACTTTCATATACTCATTATCTACTTTTCTCACCAAGTAAGGTAAAGTTGTCTAATTCTCAGATACCTTTTCTTTCACTTAATATCACGGGATTGGATATCTTGCTATGGAATTCACCGATGTCTTAAAAGTAGGCAACAGATGCAATCTTTTGAGAAAGATGTCTGGCGCTATGGTCGAACGGCAAAGCTTTGACTGACATGAGGGACTTATCCTGTAAGACGGTAGAATTGAAAGATTTCCTCGGAAAATAATGGAAACGGGAGCAGAACGTGTTAATAAAGTATTCTGAAAGACATCCTTATGTGTTAAAATCAATTTCGGGAAAAATAATTCTTCTTCATCATCGTTAATCATTGCTGACTAAATTTCTTAATGCACTCCTGAGGACTTGGAAGTTAACTCACAATTACACACGCGCACACACACACACAGAAAATTCTACATAGCTTATGGAGCATGGATAATCCTCTTATAACTCAGATTATCAGCCTTTTTTATATATACAATTAATTTTAATGTATTAATCTGTTTAACTATTTTAGTGAAATGAGCCACAACCCCGCTCATTTCATTCTCAGACAGACCATAAATTTACCGAGTCCTTTGTTTTATTTAGGGGTTGTGAATATTTATACTTATTTATTTGTCAATTTACTATATATTATTTACTTATTTATTTATTTATTTACATATTTATTTATTTATTTATTTATTTATTTATTTATTTATTTATTTATTTCCTTACTTACTTACTGACTTAATTATTCGCTTATTTATTTATTTAATTACTTACTTATTATTTATTTGCTTGTTTGTTTGTTTTATTTGTTTGTTCGTACTTTTTTTAATTAATTAATTTATTTATTTATTTATTTATGTATTTATTTATTTATGTATGTATTTATTTATTTATTTATTTACTAACTTATTTATTTATTTATTCCTTTCTTTCTTTTTTTCTTTTTAAAACAGCCATTACTTTAAAATATTTTTGATTCATCCATATCCTCAAGACATGCCTACATTTTCTTCCTCTTTTAATATCTTACCAAGGGATCCTATTGGGGATCCAGTAGCAAACATTCTGTACTACGGAAACGGACGAGAGTGACAGTTGATTCTTATTGTTTTAATCATAAGATTATATTGATGATGGTTATTATTGATGAAGATGATGATGATGATGATGATGATGATGATTGTGACTGGGGAGCTCAACTTAGTGTCCAGTAGGAGAGAGGCAAGTGGTATCAGTTTATTGCAACTAATATAGGTTTACCGAAATTTGATATTTTGTTTGTTTTTAAATGCACGGTAATATCATGTCACACATTGACCATTTCATGTCGATAATATAAGAAAACCGTAGAATATATTTCATATAGAATTTGTTTTCTTTATACTTCGATAATGACACTTAATTATATTCTTGACTGTACTGATTAATTTTAGATTTCGTTCTGTAGTAAATACTAAATGTGTTATTTAACACATACTCTTAATAGCTTGTGTTAATTACACACATTGGAGAAGAGACAGGGATGAGAAATACTGTACATATATAAGCGCCTGCTTTGTAAGTTGTCTTCATTATCAAGCAGGTGCGTTTGTCTATTTCCTATATTCAAAACTGTACTGACGTTAACACTTTTAACATTTGTGCAGTAATGTGTTTGGAAATTGGAGCTTCCTGTACTTTAAAGTCTTCAGGAGTGTCTTTTCTCATTAAATAATAATTATTTGAAAATTAATTCATATTGATATGTATTGGTACAGAAATGCAGTGGGCTAAATTAATTGAGGCTACATTTTTCTGTAAATTCAATTCAATAACTACTAAAATGTTCTCTCCTTCAATATGTCGTAATATTCTTCCCATAATGAGTGTGATAATGAGGTCAAAGGAGTTTCAAATACAACCTGTGGCATCACTATCACACGCCAAATAAGAAGAAATACAGGTCAGAATTCATTCGCTTTTCACATGTAATGATGTTTGCAATATCTTGTGCACAGGTTGTTACACGTTTTTCTATTAGGCCTATACAAATTAATACTCTGCTTCTTGTTGCAATGAAACGGAAAAGATTGAAGAGCATTTGCTTAAAATGTTTGGTGTAGTTTCTGTTTCTTGTAAGATTTCTTCAATTCTCTGAATATTATCGCTGCGTCGTTCCTTTTCTCATGCACTTCATATTGATGTAATGAAATGTAGTTGGGAATGCTACAACTTTCACGATATTTGGCACTAAACATCAACAACTCGAAGGTAAAATTTGACTTACAATGTTTGTTTCATGAATGTATCACATTTTTTTTTTAAATATGTACCTCATTAGGGACAGAATATCACCTTTTTCCCTTTTAGTGTAGTGTGGCAATTACATTGACGCTGAGAAGCAGAATTGTAGCAGAAGTGTTAAATCCAAATTTCAACATAACTGCCACTCAAGTGATAAAAGATTTTCTATTTGTATGGCACTGGTGTTGTTTTTCTCTTTCGTAACAGGTGTTCGACGCCATTGTCACAAATTTTTCATTGCAAAACATTTAATCAGTTAAAATTAAATTAATATCATAATAGGAGTATGATGTACTACTTGCACATACAGTAGGCCTACTAGTTTGGATGACTAGGAGAGAGTGGAGTAATATCGGACATCGGGAAATATCGGCCAGTGCGTTTCTTTCATCTACCACCAGATCGTAGTACCTGAATGACATGGTTACGTTTCTTTATGCGACATAACAGAAACGTAACAATGTTATTCAGGTACTATCATCTGGTGGTAGATGAAATAAAATCACTGTCCGATATTACCCGATGTCCGATACTACCCAAATCTCCCCTAGATTAATATATCCTTTTTTGTGGTAAAGTTCATCCCATAGGCTATTATTGTAGGCAAGAGAAGTAGCCAATGACTTTCACATACACATTAGCTACTCCCTGACAAACATGGAACGATAAATTTCTCCCATTGATTTTCTTGTATGACCTTTTTGAATGCAGTGTTTGTTTAATTATTTGAACTAAATGATGCTTTGAATAATAAAATATCTTTTGAATTTGCCTTCTTTCTTAATTGTATTTCTATTAACGCTATGGGGTAATCTCACCAACTATTACAAAGAGAATAAAAATTCGAACGTATACCACAGGAGCTAAAACCTTCTAGTTGCTCATATTTGCCAGAGTAACGCTATTGCTTGAATGTAGGGTATTATATGCATAATATGTCGTTTCTTAATTTTGTGAATATTTCGTTATAATATTCATTCTGTAAAGCAAATTTTTTGTTACTAAAATCTTACGCTGATTCACTGTTACTTTCTCACATGTTGTTTTAATAGAAGTTAAATTATGGGACTACACATGAGTGAACAGTAATTGATTCGTGAATTGCTGAAAGACCACAAGTAACAGTTTTCCATGTTTGTTATTATTCGTAAATATGTCTTTCAAGTGTTGCAGAAACCTCACATGCCCAGTGTTCAGTGCACTTTTCACAGCGGCAAAAATTTACGATGATTTGCAGGAAATTGCAATCAGCTAAGAAATCTACGACATTTGGAATATTTTAGAAACTAAAAACTTCACTTTGCTCTCGTTTGTTTTTATAGCAATAAAGTAACTTATAGTATTAAATTTGCTATTCTCATACTTTTTTCTATTTATTGACATAAAAATTACTTATACATTTGAATTTCTTTAGGAGATAAAATAGAGTCTTCTCCGATTTATTGTCCTAAAAATTATGTAAAGATATTAAATACATATTACTTGTCGTGAATTGCACAATCCCCAGATGTCCACTCAATTTGAAAATAAAGTTCATGTATGTCATACATTAAAATTTATTATTATGCTTTAATAAGAAAATTGTCACTTCAAATTATCAAAAGCTTTCAAAGATAGCCAAATCGGATTTTTGTGCGTTCTGAAAAATATAATCCAAGGGAAATGTAGGGTTTCTGTAATTCATGACTAAATTATAGACAAAGTGGAAGTGGTTTTTAAATATTGTTGTAAACAGTGTATTTGCGTGAACATTTCGACAAGATATTTCAAGTTACAACATTATTAGACAAAGTCATTTCCGGAACATGGTTCCTTATCTCAAATTGATACATGTGCCCTTCGCCATCATTCCTGAAAATTTGTAACACTACCTCGAAAACACCCCGTATAGGCCCATCGGTCTCAGTGTCTTATATGCGACGTAATGCGTGTATATGTTGTTGCTGCTCAAGGACATTGCTTTGTTTAAGGCTTCTGGTTATTATTTTAATTATCATCAGTAGTACTTGAAGTTGCGAAAACAAAATTCTTGCAATTATTCTGTTTTTATTCCAACAAATATAGGTTTAAAGAAATTTGATATTTTTCCTATTTCTAAATCAACTGTAATATCATGTAATTCATTAACAGTGTCATCTCGCAAATATACGAATGTCGTAGAGTAGGCCTATATGTTATAGATCTACAGAATTATTATTATTATTTTTTTTACTTTGATAACGACACTTATATTCCTGACTGTACTGAAAATGTTGGATGTTATCCTGTACTTTACACTAAGTTCCTTAGTTAATTCGTACACTTAATAGTCCACACCTGTGGAGTAACGGTTAGCGCGTCTGGCCTCGAAACGAGGTGGCCCGGGTTCGATTCCCGGTCGGGGCAAGTTACATGGTTGGGGTTTTTGTAGGGTTTTCTCTCAACCCAAACCGAGCAAATGCTGGATAAATTTCGGTGCTGGACCCCAGACTCATTTCACCGGCATTACCACATTCATCTCATTCACACGCTAATTAACCTGAGAAGTTGATAAAGCGTCGTAAAACAACATACTTAAAAATATACTTAATAGCTTCCGTTAATTACACACATTAAGAATTACATAAATGCCTGCGTGGTAAGGTCTCTTAAGTAACAAGAAAAGTGCATTTGTACTATCCCAGTATTGATATTTTCTGACTTAATTATTGTTAAATTATCTCAGAAATGATTTAGAATTATTATTATTTATTTTTACTTTGATAACGACACTTATAATCCTGTCTGTGCTGAAAATTTTGAATGAAGATTAATTTCCTTAGTTAATTCGTAAACTTAATAGTCCACACTTGTGGAGTAACGGCTAGCGCGTCTGGCCACGAAAACAGGTGGCACGGGTTCGATCCCCGGTAGTGGCAAGTTACCTGGTTGAGGTTTTTCTAGGGTTTTCCCTCAACCCAATACGAGTAAATGCTGGGTAACTTTCGGTGCTGGACCCCAGACGCATTTCACCGGCATTACCGACTTCATCTCATTCAGACCTTAAATAACCTTAGATGTTGATAAAGCATCGTAAAACAAACTACTTAAAAATATACTGAATAGCTTCGGTTAATTACACACATTAAGAAGTACATAAATATCTGCGTGGTAAGCTCTCTTAAGTTACAAGCAAAGTGCATTTGTACTATTCCTGTATTGATATTTTCTGACATAATTATTGTTAAATTATTTCAGAAATGTATTTAGAATTCTGAATTTCCTGTATTTTAAATCCTCTACGAGTGTAGTTTCCTTGATGAAATATTCAATGTTATTAGATAATCATTTGGTAATTAATTTCTGTGGAAATTTAATTGTTACAGGAAAACAGTTGGCGAAATTATTTAAGACTACTTTTGTATATATAAATAATTTCATTTAAAAAATTAGTAAAATTTTCTCCTCTTGAATATGTCTTAACATTCTTCCCATAAGAAGAGTGAGAGTAACACTTTAGGAATTTCAAATGCAACCTAAAATGTCACTCTCACTCTTCTCATAAGAAGAAATACAGGTCAGACATCATTCGATAATCATATTTTATTGTTGTTAGTAATATCTTGTGTACAGGTTGTAACATATTATTCTGTAATACAAACTAATACCCAAAGCCATGCTGCAATGTAACTGAAAAGATTTAATGGCATTTGGTTAAAATATTTGAAGTGCTTTCTGTCTCTTCTAATATATTCGTTCAAAACTCTAAATATATACTGTCAACCAAAAAGTAATTGGGCACTGTTTTTACCTCTTTAGAACCTCGTGGTACTACCTCTTGTTGCTATAACAGCAGCCACCCTGTCAGGCATGCTCTCCACTAGTTTATGTACGATATCCACTGGAGTGCGTCGCTATTCCTCTTACAACATGCCACTCCGTTGCACAATGGTAGCTGACCCCACGTTTCGGAGACTGCTATGCAGTGGTATGCAGAAAATAATGTTCACCGGTTGGACTGGCCTGCATACAGTCCCGATCTCATTCCCATTGAGCACCTTTGGAACGAATTGCAACGGCGATTGAGTTCTCGGGAGATGCGGCCAACAACCATTGTCCAACTCAGACCAATGTTGCAAGAGGAATGGTGCCGCTTTCCAGTAGATATCCTACACAAGCTAGTGGAGAGCATGCCTGACAGGGTGGCTGCTGCTTTAGCAACAAGAGGTGGAACCACGAGGTCCTAAAGCGACAATGCAGTGCCCAATTACTCTTTGGTAGATACTATATTATCGCTGTGTCGTTCCTCCTTTTCATATATCAAAATAGAGTTAAGGAAAAATAGTTCTGTGTTTCGGAGTGGTAGGCCTACTATTTTCACAACACTAGGCTGCAAATTTTTACGAAAAATTCGAAATGTATATATAGATATAAATGCTACATATACATTCTTTTACTTACCCTATATTTTATGTTTACAAATATCACCTTAAAAACGTGGACTGATATTTCCAATAATGATGAGAACCAGGATTGTCGCAGGAATTTTGAATGCATACTTAAACATAAGTTAAATGTATCTCAAGTGGCAAATGATTTGCTTCTCCTGTGGCAGTGCTGATTTTTTCTCTTTCATATATGTTGTTCGACGACATTGCTATAAATAATTAATCAGTGAAAATGAAGCTGATATCATATTATAAGTCTGAATTACATTACTATTTACGGATTTAGTAAGAGTGATATTACAGATTAATATAACCGTTTCATTTAGTAACCTTCATTCAATATTGTCGGCAACAGAAGTGGCCAATGACATTCATATACACGTTAGCTACTTTTCTGAGAAAGTATTCTAGAGTTGCCTAATTCCGTGATACTCCTAATTCCGTGATACGTTTTTTTTCACTGCATATCACGGGATTGGATATCTTGCTATGGAATTCTCCGATGTCCTCGGAAAATAACCGAAAAGGCAGCATAACGTGTTAATAAATTATTTTGAAAGACATCATTAAATGTTAAAGTCAAATACGGGAAAAATAATGCTTCTTCATCATCGTTAACCATTGCTATGTTTCTTAATGCACTCCTGAGGGCTTGACAGTTAACACACAATCCCACACACGCACCCACGCGCGCCCACACACACACACACACACACACACACACACACACACACTCACACAAACTTCTATGCAGCCTATGAAGCATGGATAATCCTCTTCTAACTCAAAATATCAGACTTTTCTCTTTTAATTTATTACATATATAATTAATCTTAAGGTATTAATCTGTTTAATTATTTTAGTGAAATGAGCCCCAACCCCGCTCATTTCAGTCTCAGACAGACCATAAATTTACCGAGTCCTTTGTTTTATTTAGGGGTTGTAAACATTTATACTTATAATGTTAATGTTATGTTTTATTTAACGACGCTCGCAACTGCAGAGGTTATATAAGCGTCGCCGGATGTGCCGGAATTTTGTCCCGCAGGAGTTCTTTTACATGCCAGTAATTCTACTGACATGAGCCTGTCGAATTTAAGCACACTTAAATGCCATCGACCTGGCTCGGGATCGAAATTTATACTTATATATTTGTCTATTTACTATATATTATTTATTTACTTATTTATTTATTCATATAGTTATTAGTTATTTATTTATTTTTATGTATAAATAACATTTAAAACAGCCAATAGTTTAAAATATTTTTGATTCAATCATATCCACAAGACATGCTTACATTTTCTTCCTCTTTTAATATCTTACCAAAAGGACCCTATTGGGGAACCAGTAGCAAACATTCTGTACTGCGGAAATGGACGAGAGAGACAGTTGATTCTTATTGTTTCAATTATAAGTTATGATGATGATGGTTATTATTGAAGAAGATGATGATGATGATGATGATGATGATTGTGACTGGGAAGCCAAACTTAGTATACATTAGGAGAGAGGCAAGTGGTATCAGTTTATTGCAACTAATATTAATTTGGATTTCGTTCTGTTGCAAATACTAAATGTGTTATTTAACACATACTCTTAATAGCTTCTGTTAATTACACACATTGGGGAAGAGACGGAGATGAGAAATACTATACATATATAAGCGCCTGCTTTGTAAGTTGTCTTCAATATCAAGCAGGTGCGTTTGTCGTATTCCTATATTCAAAGCTATAATGAAGTTTACACTTTTAAAATTTGTGCAGTAATGTGTTTAGAAATTGGAGCTTCCTTTATTTTAAACTCTTCAGGAGTGTGCTTCCTTACTAATAATTATTATTTGATAATTAATTCATCTGGATAAGTATTGTTACAGAAATGCAGTGGGCTAAAGTAATTGAGACTATTTCTTTTTCTGTAAATTCGTTTCACTAACTAATAAAATGTTCTCTCCTTCAATATGTCGTAATATTCTTCCCATAATGAGTGTGATAGGGACGCCTAAGGAGTTTCAAATGGAACCTCAGGCATCACTATCACACGCCAAATAAGAAGAAATGCAGGTCGAAATTCATTCGCTTCTCACATGTAATGATGTTTGCAATATCTTGTGCACAGGTTGTTACACGTTGTTCTATTATACAAATTAATACTCACCTCCTTGTTGCAATGAAACCGAAAAGATTTAATAGCATTTGCCTAAAATTTTTTGGAGTAGTTTTGGTTTAATGTAATATTTCTTCAATGCTCACAGTGTATTATCGATCACCGCGTCGTTCCTTTTCCCATGCATTTCATATAGATGTAATGAAATGTAGTTGGGTATGCTACAACTTTCACGATATTGGGCTCTAAACATAAAAAACTCAAAGAAAAATTTTGACTTACAATATCTGCTTCATGAGTGTATCACATATTTTTAAATATGTACCACATTAAGGACAGAAATTGGACCGGCGATTGAGGTCTCGGGAGATGCGGCCAACCACCATTGTCCAACTGAGTGCCATGTTGCAAGAGGAATGGCGACGCAATCCAGCGGATATCCTACACAAACTAGTGGAGACCATGTCCGGCAGGATGGCTGCTGTTAAAGCAAAAAGATGTGGTACCACGAGGTTCTAAATGGACAAAGCAGTGCCCAATTACTTTTTTTAGATAGTGTATTATCGCTGTGATGTCCCTCCTTTTCATGTACATCAAAATAGAGGTAAGGAAAAATAGTTCTGTATTTCGGATTGGAGCTATTTTCACAAAACTAGGCAGCAAATTTGTACGTACAATTCGAAATTTAGGTATATATACATACATATATATGCTACATATACATTTTCTTACTTACCCTACATTTTATATTTACAAATATCAGCTTAAAAACGCGGAGTGACATTTCCAATAATGTTGAAAACCAGAATTGTCGCAGGAATTTTGAACGCATACTTCAAAATAAGTGCAACTCAAGTGGTAAAAGATTTGCTACTTGTGTGGCAGTGCTGATTTTTTCTCTTTGATATTATATGTTGTTTGACGTCATTACCATAAATAATTAATGATTGAAAATTAAGCTGATATATTAGAAGAGTGAATTAGATTACTAGTTGCGGATTTTAGTACGGATGATATTACAGGTTAATATAACCGTTTCATTTTGTAACGTTCATTCCATATTGTCGGCAACAGAATTGGGCGATGACTTTCAGATACACATTAGCTACTTTTGTCACAAAGTAGGTTAAAGTTGCCTAAATTGGTGATACTCCTAATTCCGTGATACGTTTTTTTTTCACTGAATTTCACGGGATTAGATATCTTGCTATGGAATTCTCCGATTTCTTAAAAACAGGTAAAAGATGCACTCTTTCGAGAAAGATATCTGGCGCTACGATCGAACGGCAAAGCTTTGACTGACATTAGGGACTCATCCTGTAAGACGGTAGAATTGAATGATTTCCTCGGAAAATAATTGAAATGGCAGAATGACGTGCTAAGATAGCATTCTGAAGGATATCATTAGATGTTAAAATCAAATACGGGAAAAATAAATCTTCTTCATCATCGTTAATCAAAGCTGACTAAGTTTCTTAATGCACTCCTGAGGGCTTGGCAGTTAACACACAACCACACACACACACACACACACACACACCCACGCGCACACACACAAAACACACACAAAACACACACACACAAACTTCTATACAGCCTATGGAGCATGGTAATCCTCTTATAACTCAAAATATCATACTTTTCTCTTTTAATTTATCACATATATAGTCAATTTTAATGTAATAATCTATTTAATTATTTTAGTGAAATGATCCCCAACCCCGCTCATTTCAGTCTCAGACAGACCACATATTTACCGAGGCCTTTTTTTTATTTAGGGGTTGTGAAGATTTATACTTATTTATTTGTCTATTTACAATAAAATATTTTTATTTACTTACTTATTTAATTATATATTAATTTAATAATTTGTTTATTTATTTATTTGTTTATTTATTTAGTTTTTCATTCATTCATTGGTGCATTCATTCATTGATTCATTCATTCTCTCATTCATTCATTCATTCAATCATTCATTCATTGATTCATTTATTTATTTATTTATTTAAAACCGCCATTACTTAAAATACTTTTGATACGTCCATATCCACATGACATGCTTACATTTTATTCCTCCTTTAATAACTTACCAAAACGATCTTCTTAGGGATCCAGTAGCAAACATTCTGTACTACGGAAACGGACATGGGAGACAGTTGATTCTTATTGTTTTAATTATAAGGTTATGATGATGACGATTTTTATTGATGAAGATGATGATGATGATTGTGACTGGGGAGCTAAACTTAGTGCCCAGTAGGAGAGGGGCAAGTAATATCTGTTTATTGCAACTAATATCGGCTTATCGAACATTGATATTTGTCTGTTTTTAAATGCATGGTAATATCATGTCACACATTAACCATGTCATGTCGATAATATAAGGAAACCTTAGAATATAATTCATATAGAATTAGTTTTGCTTTATACTACACTAATGACACTTAAGTTACTTATATTCTTGCCTGTACTGATTAATGTTGGATTTCGTTCTGTTGTAAATACTAAATGTGTTATTTAACACATACTCTTAATAGCTTCTGTTAATTACACACTTTGTGGAAGAGACAGAGATGAGAAATACTATACATATATAAGGGCCTGCTTTGTAAGTTTTCTTCAATGTCAAACAAGGTGCGTTTGTCGTACTCCTATATTCAAAGCTATATTGATGTTAACACTTTAAAATTTGTACAAATATGTGTTTAGAAATTGGAGTTTCCTGCATTATAAATTACTCTGGAGTGTGTTTCCTTATAAATTAATAATTATTTGATAGTTAATTTCTCTGTTTATGTAACTGGTACAGAAGTGCAGTGGGCGAAAATAATTGAGATTGATTTTTTCTTCTGTAAATTCGTTTCAATAACTACTAAAATGTTCTCTCCTTGAATATGTCGTAATATTCTTCCCATAATGAGTGTGATAGTGATGCATAAGGAGTTTCAAATGCAACCTTAAGCACCACTATCACACGCCAAATAAGAAGAAATACCCGTCAGAATTCATTCGCTTCTCACATGCAATGGTGTTTGTAATATCTTGTGCACAGGCTGTTAAAGGTTTTCCTATTATGCAAATTAATACTCTGCTTCTTGTTGCAATGAAACCGAAAAGATTTAATGGCATTTGCTTAAAATATCTGAAGTGTTTTCTGTTTCTTCTAATATATTCATTCAAAAGTCTAAATTTATTATCTCTGTGTCGTTCCTCTTTTTCATGTTCATCAATTTAGAGGTAAGGAAAAATAGTTCTGTATTTCGGAATGGTACTAATTTCGCAAAACTAAGCTTCAAATTTGTACCAACAATTCGAATATATATATATATATATATATATATATATATATATAATGCTAAATATACATATTTTAATCACCCTACATTGTGTGTTTTCAAATATCAGACTAAAAACGCGGAGTGACATTTCCAATAATGTTCAGAAGCAGAATTGTCGCAAGAATTTTGAATGCATACTTCAAAATAATTGCCACTCAGGTGGTAAACGATTTGCTACTTGTGCGGCAGTGCTGATTTTTTCTCTTTCGTGTATGTTGTTCGACGACATTACTATAAATAATTAATCAGTGAAAATTAAGCTGATATCATATTAGAAGTGTGAATTAGATTACTACTTGCTGATTTGACTACGGATGATATTACAGGTTAGTATAACCGTTTCATTTAGTAACGTTCATTCCATATTGTCGGCAACAGAAGTGGCCAATGACTTTCATATACACATAGGCTACTTTTCTGACAAAGTAGAGTAAAGTTGCCTAATTACGTGATACTCCTAATTCCGTGATACGTTTTTTTTTTTTTTTTCACTGAATGTGACGGGATTGGATATCTTGCTATGGAATTCCCCGATTTCTTAGAAGTAGGCAAAAGATGCACTCTTTCGAGAAAGATGTCTGGCGCTACGGTCGAACGGCAAAGCTTTGACTGACATTAGGGACTCATCTTATAACACGTTAGAATTGAAAGATTTCCTCGGAAAATAATCGAAATGGCAGCATAACGTGTTAATAAAGTATTCTGAAGGATATCATTAGATGTTAAGATCTAATACGGGAAAAATTATGCTTCTCCATCATCGTCAATAGTTGCTGACTATTTTTCTTAATGCACTCCTGAGGGCTTGGCAGTTAACGCATAATTACACCCACGCACACACACACATACACACACAAACACAAATTTCTATACAGCCTATGGAGCATGGTTAATCCTGTTATGACTCAAAATATCAGAATTTTCTCTATTAATTTATTACATGTAATTAATTTTACTGTATTAATCTCTTTTATTATTTTAGTGAAATGAGCCCCAAGCCAGCTCTTTTCAGTCTCAGACAGACCATAAATTTACCAAGTCCCTTGTTTTATTTAGGGGTTGGGAGGATTTATTCTCATTTATTTCTCTACTTACTATACATTACTCAAAATATCACAATTTTCTCTTTTAATTTATTACATATAATTAATTTTATTGTATTAATCTGTTTTATTATTTTAGTGAAATGAGCCCCAACCCCGCTCATTTCAGTCCCAGACAGACCATAAATTTACCGAGTCCTTTGTTTTATTTAGGGATTGTGAAGATTCATTATTATTTATTTGTCTACTTGCTATACATTATTTTTTTATTTGTTTAATTATTTACTTATTTATTTATTTATTTATTTATTTATAAATTTATGTATAAATAACATGTAAAACAGCCATTACTTTAAAATATTTTGATTCGTCCATATCCACATTACAGCCTGAAATTTTCTTCCTCTTTTAATATCTTACCAAAAGTATCCTATTGGTGATCCAGTAGCAGACATTCTGTACTACGGAAACGGAGGAGAGAGACGGTTGATTCTTATTGTTTTAATTATAAGGTTATGATGATGGTGGTTATTATTAATTAAGATTATGATGATTATTGTGACTGGGGAGCTAAACTTATTGCCCAGTAGGAGAGAGGTAAGTGGTATCAGTTATTGGAACTAATATAGATTTATCGAACATTGATATTTGTTTGTTTTTAAATGCATGGTAATATCATGTCACACATCCATGTCATGCCGATAATATAAGAAAACCGTAGAATATAGTTCATATAGAAGTAGATTTGCTTTATGCTTTGATCATCACACTTACATTCTTGCTCATACTGATTAATGTTGGATTTCGTTGTGTTGTAAATACTAAACACGTTATTTAACACATACTCTTAATAGCTTCTGTTAATTACACACATTGGGGAAGAGACGGAGATGAGAAATACTGTACATATAAGCGCCTGCTTTGTAAGTTGTCTTCAATATCAAGCAGGTGCGTTTGTCGTATTCCGATATTCAAAGCTATGCTGACGTTAACACTCTTAAAATTTGTGCAGTAATGTGTTTAGAAATAGGAATTTCCTGTATTTAAAATTCTTCAGGAGTGGATTCCTTATTAAATAATAATAATGTGATAATTAATTTCTCAAGATATGTAATTGTTAGAGAAGTACTGATGGCAAAATTTACTGTGACTATAATTTTTTCTGTAAATTCGTTTCAATATTTACTAAAATCTTCTACCGTTGAATATGTCGTAATATTCTTCCCATAATGAGTGTGATAGTGATGCCTCAGGAGTTTCAAATGCAACCTTAGGCACCACTATCACACGCCAAATAAGAAGAAATACAGGTCGCTATTCATTCGCTTCTCACATGTAATGATGTTTGCAATATCTTGTACACAGGTTTTTACAAGTTTTTCTATTAGTCCTATACAAATTAATACTCTGCTTCTTGTTGCAATGAAACCGAAAAGATTGAATTGCATTGCCTAAAATTTTTGGAGTAGTTTCTGTTTATTGCAATATTTCTTAAATGCTCTGAGTGTATTATCGATGAGTTGCGTTGTTCTTTTTCTCATGCACTTCATATAAATGTAATGAAATGTAGTTGGGAATGCTACAAATTTCACGATATTTGGCTTTAAACATCAACAACTCAAAGAAAAAATTTGACTTACAATATCTGCTTCATGAGTGTATCACAATTTTTTAAACATGTACCTCATTAAGGACAGAAATTGGACCGGCGATTGAGGTCTCGGGAGATGGGCCAATCACCATTGTCCAACTGAGTGCCATGTTGCAAGAGGAATGGCGACTCATTCCAGTGGATATCCTACACAAACTAGTGGAGAGCATGCCTGACAGCGTGGCTGCTGTTACAGCAACAAGAGGTGGTACCACGAGGTTCTAAAGGGCAAAGCAGTGCCCAATTCCTTTTTGTAGATAGTGTATTATCGCTGTGATGTCCCAGTTCTTCATGTACATCAAAATAGAGGTAAGGAAAAATAGTTCTGTATTTCGGATTGGAGCTATTTTCACAAAACTAAGTTGCAAATTTTTACGAACAATTCGAAATGTAGGTATATATACATATATATGCTACATATGCATTTTCTTACTTACCCTACATTTTATGTTTACAAATATCAGCTTAAAAGCGCGGAGTGACCTTTCCAATAATGTTGAGAACCAGAAATGTCGCAGGAAGTTTGAACGCATAATTCAAAATAAGCGCAACTCAAGTGGTAAATGATTTGCTACTTGTGTGGCAGTGCTGATTTTTTCTCTTTGTTATATGTTGTTCGACGACATTGCCATAAATAATTAATCAGTGAAAATTAAGCTGATATCATATTAGAAGTGTGAATTAGATTACTACTTGCGGATTTTAGTACGGATGATATTACAGATTAATATAACCGTTTCATTTAGTAACGTTCTTTCCATATAGTCGGCAACAGAAGTGGTCAATGACTTTCATATACACATTAGCTACTTTTCTGAGCAGGTAGGGTAAAGTTGCCTAATTCCGTGATACTCCTAATTCCGTGATACGTTTTTTTTTCACTGAATGTCACGGGATTGGATATCTTGCTATGGAATTCACCGATGTTTTAAAAGTTGGCAAAAGATGCACTCTTTCGAGAAAGATGTCTGGCGCAATGGTCGAACGGCAAAGCTTTGACTGACATTAGGGACTCATCCTGTAAGACGGTGGAATTGAAGGATTTCCTCGGAAAATAATTGAAAAGCCAGCATGACGTGCTAATAAAGTATTCTGAAGGATACCATTAGATGTTAAAATCGAAAACGGGAAAAATAATTCCTCTTCATCATCGTTAATCATAGCTGAATAAGTTTCTTAATGCACTCCTGAGGGCTTGGCAGTTAACAAACAATGACACACACACACACACCCACCCACGCACACACACACACACACAAAACACACACAAAACACACACACACACAAACTTCTATAAGCCTATGGAGCATGGATAATCCTCTTATAACTTAAAATATTATACTTTTCTCTTTCAATTTATCACATATATAACTAATTTTAATGTATTAATCTGTTTTATAATTTTAGTGAAATGAGCCCCAACCCCGCTCATTTCAGTCTCAGACAGACCACAAGTTTACCGAGTCCTTTTTTTTATTTAGGGGTTGTGAAGATTTATACTTATTTATTTGTCTGCTTACAATAAAATATTTATATATATATATATATATATATTAATATTTTATTTACTTATTTATTTATTTAATTATTTATTTATTTAATTATTTGTTTATTTATTTATTTGTTTATTTATTTAGTTACCCATTCATTCATTCATTCATTGAATGATTCATTCAGTCATTGAATGATTCATTCATTCATTCAGTCAGTCAGTCATTCATTGACTCATTCATTCATTTATTTATTTGTTTATTTAAAACCGCCATTAATTTAAAATATTTTTGATTCGTCCATATCCACATGACATCCTTACATTTTATTCCTTTTTAATAACTTACCAAAAGAATCCTATTGGGGATCCAGTAGCATGCATTCTGTACTACGGAAACGGACATGCGAGACAGTTGATTTTTATTGTTTTAATTATAAGGTTATGATGATGACGGTTATTATTGATGAAGATGATGATATTGATTGTGACTGGGGAGCTAAACATAGTGCCCAGTAGGAGAGAGGAAAGTGGTATCAGTTTATTGCAACTAATATCGGTTTATCGAACATTGATATTTGTCTGTTTTTAAATGCATGGTAATATCATGTCACACATTAGCCATGTCATGTCGATAATATAGGAACACTGTAGAATATATTTCATATAGAATTAGTTTTCCTTTATACTTCGATAATGACACTTACTTATATTCTTGCCTGTACTGATTAATGTTGGAATTCGTTCTGTTGTAAATACTAAATGTGTTATTAAACACATACTCTTAATAGTTTCTGTTAATTACACGCGTTGGGGAAGAGACAGAGATGAGAAATACTATAAGCTTACATATATAAGCGCCTGCTTTTTAAGTTGTCTTCAATATCAAGCAGGTGCGTTTCTCGTATTCCTATATTCAAACTTATACTGTCGTTAAAACTTTTGAAAGTTTGCAGAATGGTATTTAGTAATTGGAGTTCCCTGTATTTTAAATTACTCAGGAGCGTGTTTCCTAATTAATTAATAATTATTTGATAATTAATTTCTCTGTATATATAATTGGTACAGAAGTGCAGTGGGCGAAAGTAATTGAGACTATTTTTTCTTCTGTAAATTCGTTTCAATGACTAATAGAATGTTCTCTCCTTGAATATGTCGTAATATTCTTCCCATAATGAGTGTGATAGTGATGCCTCAGGAGTTTCAAATGCAACCTTAGGCATCCCTATCACACGCCAAATAAGAAGAAATACAGGTTGCAATTCATTCGCTTCTCACATGTAATGATGTTTGCAATATCTTGTGCATAGGTTGTTACACGTTTATCTATTATGCAAATCAATACTCTCCTTCGTGTTGCAATGAAACCGAAAAAAATGAAGAGCATTTGCCTAAAATTTTTGAAGTAGTTTTTTTTTATTGTTACGTTTCATCAATTCTCTGAATATTATCGCTGTGTCGTTCTTTTTTCTCATGCACTTCACATAGATGTAATGAAATGTAGTTGGGAATGCTACAACTTTAACGATATTGGCCTGTACACAACAAGAACTCAAAGAAAGAATTCGACATACAATGTCTGTTTCAAGAGTGTATCACATTTTTTTAAACATATACCTCATAAAGGACAGAAAATTACTTTTTTCCCTTTTAGACACGTGTGGTATTTCCATTGATGTTGAGAAGCAGAATTGTCGTAGAAGTGTTAAATCCAATTTTCAAATAATTCCCACTCAATTGATAGAATATTTGCTATTTCTATGGCACTGGTGTTGTTTTTCTCTTCCGTAACAGGTGTTCGATGACATTGTCAAAAATATTTCATTCAAAAACATTTAATCAGTTAAAATTAAATTTATATCACAATAGAAGTAAGATGTACTACTTGCATATACAGTAGGCCATAAATAATTAATCAGTGAAAATTAAGCTGATATAATATTAGAAGTGTGAATTAGATTACTACTTACGTATTTTAGAACGGATGACATTACAGATTAATATAACCGTTTCATTTATTAACGTTTATTCAATATTGACGGCAACAGAAGTGGCCAATGACTTTCATATACACAATAGCTACTTTTCTCACCAAGTAAGGTAAAGTTGTCTAATTCTGTGATACGTTTTTTTTTTTCACTGAATGTCACGGGATTGAATATCTTGCTATGGAATTCACCGATGTCTTGAAAGTAGGCAACAGATGCACTCTTTCTAGAAAGATGTCTGGCGCTATGGTCGAACGGCAAAGCTTTGACTGACATGAGGGACTTATCCTGTAAGACGGTAGAATTGAAAGATTTCCTCGGAAAATAATGGAAACGGGAACAGAACGTGTTAATAAAGTATTCTGAAAGACATCATTATGTGATAAAGCAAATGCGGGAAAAATAATTCTTCTTCATCATCGTTAATCATTGCTGACTAAGTTTCTTAATGCACTCCTGAGGGCTTGGATGTTAACGCACAATTACACTCACGCACACACACACACACACACACACACACACACATACAAAATTCTATATAGCCTATCGAGCATGGATAATCCTCTTATAACTCAGAATATCAGACTTTTCTCTTTTAATTTATTTTATATATACAATTAATATTAATGTATTAATCTGTTTAATTATTTTAGTGAAATGAGCCCCAACCCCGCTCATTTCAGTCTCAGACAGACCATAAATTTACCGAGTCCTTTGTTTTATTTAGGAGTTGTGAATATTTATACTTATTTATTTCTCAATTTAATATACATTATTTATTTATTTTTATATTTATTTATTTATTTCGTTACTTACTTACTGACTTCCTTATTCGCTTATTTATTTATTTACTTACGTACTTATTATTTATTTGTTTGTTTGTTTTGTTTGTTTGTTTGTTTGTTCTTCCTCCTTTTAATTAATTTATTTATTTATTTTTGTATTTATTTATTTATTTTCTTTATATATTTACTTACTTATTTATATATTTATTCCTTTTTTCTTTCTTTTTTTCTTTTTAAACAGCCATTACTTTAAAATATTTTTGATTCATTCATATCCACATGACATGCCTATATTTTCTTCCTCTTTTAATATCTTATCAAAGTATCCCATTAGGGATCCAGTAGCAAACATTCTGTACTACGGAAACGGACGAGAGAGACAGTTGATTCTTATTGTTTTAATCATAAGTTTATGTTGATGATGGTTATTAATGATGAAGATGATGATGATGATGATGATGATGATGATGATTGTGACTGGGGAGCTAAAATCAGTGTCAAGTAGGAGAGAGGCAAGTGGTATCAGTTTATTGCAACTAATATCGGTTTACCCAACATTGATATTTTGTTTGTTTTTAAATGCATGGTAATATCACGTCACACATTAACCAAGTCATGTCGATAATATATTAAAACCGTGGAATATATTTCATATAATATTAGTTTTCTTTATACTTCGATAATGACACTTACTTATATTCATGCCTGTACTGATTAATGTTGGATTTCGTTCTGTAGTAAATAATAAATGTGTTATTTAACACATACTCTTAATAGCTTCTGTTAATTACACACATTGGGGAAGAGACAGAGATGAGAAATACTATACATATATAAGCGCCTGCTTTGTAAGTTGTCTTCAATATCAAGCAGGTGCGTTTGTCTATTTCCTATATTCAAAACTATACTGACGTTAACACTTTTAACATTTGTGCAGTAATGTGTTTAGAAATTGGAGCTTCCTGTACTTAAAATCTTCAGGAGTGTCTTTCCTCATTAAATAATAATTATTTTAAAATTAATTCATCTTGATATGTATTGGTACAGAAATGCAGTGGGCTAAATTAATTGAGACTACTTTTTTTTCTGTAAATTCAATTCAATAACTACTAATATGTTTTTCCTTCAATATGTGGTAATATTCTTCCCATAATGAGTGTGATAATGAGGTCAAAGGAGTTTCAAATACAACCTGAGGCATCACTATCACACGCCAAATAAGAAGAAATAGAGGTCAGAATTCATTCCATAATCATATTTCATTTTTGTTAGTAATATCTTGTGTACAGGTTGTAACATATTGTTCTGTAATACAAACTAATACCCTAATCCATGCTGCAATGTAACCGAAAAGATTTAAAGGCATTTGCTTAAAATATTTAAAGTGCTTCTGTGTCTTCTAATATATTCGTTCAAAACTGTAAATATGCAATATCTACCAAAAGTAATTTGGTACCGTTTTTGCCCCTATAGAACCTCGTGGTACCACCTCGTTTTGTTATAACATCAGCCACCATCTCAGGCATGAACTCCACTAGTTTGTGTAGGATATCCACTGGAATGCGTCGCCATTCATCTTACAACATGCCACACAGTTGGACAATGGTAGTTGGCCCCATGTTTCGGCGGCTACTATTCAGTGGTATGCAGAAAATAATGCTCACCGGTTGAACTGGCCTGCAAAGAGTCCCGATCTCAATCCCATTGAGCACCTTTGGGTGGAATTAGACCGGCGATTGAGGTCTCGGGAGATGCGGTCAACTACCATTGTCCAACTGAGTGCCAGGTTGCAAAAGGAATGGCGATGCATTCTATTGGATATCCTACACAATCTATTGGTGAGCATGCCTGACAACATGGCTGCTATTACAGCAACAAGAGGTGGTAGCTCGAGCTTCTAAAGTGGCAAAGCTGTGCCCAATTCCTTTTTTTAGACACTATATTTTCGCTGTGTCGTTCCTCTTTGTCATGTACATCAAAAGAGAGGTAAGGAAAATAGTTCTGTATTTCGGAATGGAACTATTTTAATAATAATAGGCTGCAAATTAGTACGGACAATTCGAAATGTATATATATACATATATATGTTACATATAAATTTGTTTACTTACCCTACAATTTAAGTTTACAAATATCAGCTTCAAACGCGGAGTGACATTCCAAATAAAGTTGAGAACCAGAATTCTCGCAGGAATTTTGAGTGCATACTTCAACATAAGTGATACTCAAGTGGTAAATAATTTGCTACTTGTGTGGCAGTGCTGATATTTTCTCTTTCATATATGTTGTTCGACGACATTGCCAGAAATAATTAATCAGTGGAAATTAAGCTGATATCATATTAGAAGTCTGAATTAGATTACTACTTGCGGATTTTAGTACGATGATATTACAGATTAATATAACCATTTAATCTAGTAACGTTCATTCCATATAGTCGGCAACAGAAGTGGCCAATGCTTTCATATACGCATTAGCTACTTTTCTGAGCAAGTAGAGTAAAGTTGCCTAATTTCGTGATACGTTTTTTTTTCACTGAATGTCACGGGATTGGATATCTTGCTATGGAATTCACCGATACTTTAAAAGTTGGCAAAAGATGCACTCTTTCGAGAAAGATGTCTGGCGCAATGGTCGAACGCCAAAGCTTTGACTGACATTAGGGACTCATCCTGTAAGACTGTAGAATTGAAGGAATTCCTCGGAAAATAGTCCAAAAGGCAGCATAACGTGTTAATAAAGTATTCTGAGGGACATCATTAGATGTTAAAATCAAATATGGGAAAAATAATGCTTCCTCATCATCGTTAATCATTTCTGACTATGTTTCTAAATGCACTCCTGAGGGCTTGGCAGTTAACACACAGTTACACACACACACACACACAATCACAAACTTCTATACAGCTTATGGAGCATGGATAATCATCTTGTAACTCAAAATATCAGAATTTTCTCTTTTAATTTATTACATATAATTAATTTTAATGTATTAATCTGTTTTATTATTTTAGTGAAATGAGCCCCAACCCCGCTCATTCCAGTTTCAGACAGACCATAAATTTAGCGAGTCCCATGTCTTATTTAGGGGTTGTGAACATTTATACTCATTTATTTGTCTACTTTCTATTTATTTATTTAGTTACTTATGTATTTATTTATTTGTTTATTTACTTGTTTGTTTCTTGTTTATTGGTTTATTTATTTGTTTGATTCTTTGTTGATTTATTTCCTTATTTATTTATTTTTTTATTTACTTATTTATTTATTTATTCATTTATTTATTTATTTTCCTATTTATTTTTCTTTATACCATTTATCGCCTTGTGGCACTTGACCATGAACACTCAATGACGTAAATCCATCGTAGCGCAATCTTATCTATCTATCTATCTATCTATCTATCTATCTATCTATCTATCTATCTATCTATCTATCTATCTGTCTGTCTGTCTGTCTGTCTGTCTGTCTGTCTGTCTGTCTGTCTGTCTGTCTGTCTGTCTGTCTGTCTGTCTGTCTGTCTGTCTGTCCGTCCCTCCGTCCGTCCGTCCGTCCGTCCATTCATCCATCCATCCATCCATCCATCCATCCATCCATCCATCCATCCATCCATCCATCTATCTATCTATCTATCTATCTATCTATCTATCTATCTATCTATCTATCTATCTATCTATCTATCTATCTATCTATCTATCTATCTATATATCTATATATCTATCTGTCTGTCTGTCTGTCTGCCTGCCTGCCTGCCTGCCTGCCTGCCTACCCGTCCGTCCGTCCATCTATCCATCTATCCATCTATCCATCCATCCATCTATCTATCTATCTATCTATCTATCTATCTATCTATCTATCTATCTATCTATCTATCTATCTATCTATCTATCTATCTATCTATCTATCTATCTATCTATTATCTATCTATCTATCTATGTATCTATCTATCTGTCTGTCTGTCTGTCTGTCTGTCTGTCTGTCTGTCTCTGTCTATCCACCCATCCATCCATCCTTCCATTCATTCATCTATTTATTATTTATTTATTTATTTATATATTTATTTATGAATAAATAACATCTAACATTGATTACTATAAAATATTTTTCATTAATCCATAGCCACATGATTTGCTTAAGTTTCTTCCTCTGTTAATATCTTACCAAATGGACCCTATTGGGGATCCAATAGCAAACATTCTGTACTACGGAAACGGACGAGAGAGACGGTTGATTCTAATTGTTTTAATCATAAGGTTATGATGATGATCGTTTTTATTAATGAAGATGAAGGTGATGATTTTGACTGTGGATCTGAACTTAGTGCCCAGTAGGAGGGAGGCAACTGGTATCAGTTTATTGCATCTAATATAGATTTATCGAATATTGATATTTTGTTTGTTTTTAAATGCATGGTAATATCATGTCACACATTAACCTTGTCATGTCGATAATATAAGGAAACCGTAGAATATATTTCATATTGAATTAGTTTTCTTTATACTACGATAATGACACATATATATTCTTGCCTGTACTGATTAATGTTGGATTTCGTTCCGTTTTAAGTACTAAATGTGTTATTTAACGCAACCTCTTAATAGATTCTGTTAATTACACACATTGGGGAAGAGACAGAGATGAGAAATACTATAATCTTACATATATAAGCGCGTGCTTTGTAAGTTGTCTTCAATATCAAGCAGGTGCGTTTCTCGTATTCCTATATTAAAAGCTAATCTGACGTTAAAACTTTAAAATTTGTACAGAAAGGTGTTTAGAAATTGGAGCTTCCTGTATTTTAAATCGCTCAGGAGTGTGTTTCCTTATTAATTAATAATTATTTCATCATTAATCTCTCTTGATATGTAATTGGTACAGAAGTGCAGTGGGCGAAAATAATTGAGACTATTTTCTCTTCTGTAAATTCGTTTCTATGACTACTAGAATGTTCTCTCTCTGAATATGTCGTAATATCCTTCCCATAATGAGTGTGATAGTGATGCCTTAGGAGTTTCAAATGCAACCTTAGGCACCAATATCACACGCCAAATAAGAAGAAATACAGGTTGCAATTCATTCGCTTCTCACATGTAATGATGTTTGCAATATCTTGTGCACAGGTTGTTACAAGTTTTTCTATTAGGCCTATACAAATTAATCTGCATCTTGCTGCAATGAAACCGAAATGATTGAAGAGCATTTGCTTAAAATGTTTGGAGTAGTTTCAGTTTCTTGTAAGATTTCTTCAATTCTCTGAATAGTATCGCTGTGTCATTCTTTTTCTCATGCACTTCACATAGATGTGATGAAATGTAGTTGGAATTGCTACAACTTTCACGATATTGGGCTGTAAACAACAACAACTCAAAGAAAGAATTCGACTTACAATGTCTGTTTCAAGAGTGTATCACATTTTTTAAAATGTATACTTCATAAAGGACAGAAAATTACTTTTTTCCCTTTTAGAGTAGTGCGGCATTTCCATTGATGTCGAGAAGCAGAATTGTCACAGATGTGTTAAATGCAATTTTCAAATTAATTCCCACCCAATTGATAGAATATTTGCTATTTCTATGGCACTGGTGTTGTTTTTCTCTTCCCTAACAGGTGTTCGACGACATTGTCAAAAATATTTCATTCAAAAACGTTTAATCAGTTAAAATTAAATTTATATCACAATAGAAGTAAAATGTACTACTTGCACATACAGTAGGCCATAAATAATTAATCAGTGAAAATTAAGCTGATATCATATTAGAAGTGTGAACTAGATTACTTCTTGCGGCTTTTAGTACGGATGATATTACAGATTAATATAACCGTTTCATTGAGTAACGTTCATTCCATATTGCCGGCCACAGAAGTGGCCAATTACGTTCATATACACATTAGCTACTTTTCTCACCGAGTAAGGTAAAGTTGTCTAATTCTGTGATACGTTTTTTTTTTCACTTAATGTCACGGGATTGGATATCTTGCTATGGAATTCACCGATGTCTTAAAAGTAGGCAACAGATGCACTCTTTCGAGAAAGATGTCTGGCGCTATGGTCGAACGGCAAAGCTTTGACTGACATGAGGGACTTATCCTGTAAGACGGTAGAATTGAAAGATTTCCTCGGAAAATAATGGAAACGGGAGCAGAACGTGTTAATAAAGTATTCTGAAAGACATCATTATGTGTTAAAATCAAATACGGGAAAAATAAATCTTCTTCATCATCGTTAATCATTGCTGACTAAGTTTCTTAATGCACTCCTGAGGGCTTGGAAGTTAACGCACATTTACACACACGCACACACACACTCACAAAATTCTATATAGCCTATGGAGCAAGGATAATCCTCTTATAACTCAGAATATCAGACTTTTCTCATTTATTTTATTTTATATATACAATTAATTTTAATGTATTAATCTGTTTAATTATTTTAGTGAAATAAGCCCCAACCCCGCTCATTTCAGTCTCAGACAGACCATAAATTTACCGAGTCCTTTGTTTTATTTAGGGGTTGTGAATATTTATACTTATTTATTTGTCAATTTACTATGCATTATTTATTTATATAATTATTTATTTATTTATTAATTTATGATTAAATAACATCTAACACCCATTACTTTAAAATATTTTTGATTCATCCATAGCTACATGATTTGCTGAAGTTACTTCCTCTGTTAATATCTTACCAAAAGGAGCCTATTGGGGATCCAGTAGCAAACATATTGTACTACGGAAACGGACGATAGTGACTGTTGATTCTTATTGTTTTAATCATAAGGTTATGATGATGATGGTTTTTATTAATGTAGATGAATGTGATGATTTGGACTGTGGAGCTAAACTTGGTGCCCAGTAGGAGAGAGGCAACTGGTTTCAGTTTATTGCAACTAATATAGATTTATCGAACATTGATATTTTGTTTGTTTTTAAATGCATGGTAATATCATGTCACACATTAACCATGTCATGTCGATAATATAAGAAAACCGTAGAATATATTACAAATAGAATTAGTTTTGCTTTATACTTAGACAATGACACTTACTTATATTCTTGCCTGTATTGATTAATGTTGGATTTCGTTCTGCTGTAAACACTAAATGTGTTATTTAACGCAACCTCTTAATAGCTTCTGTTAATTACACACATTGGGGAAGAGACAGAGATGAGAAATACTATAAGCTTACATATATAAGCGCCTGCTTTGTAAGTTGTCTTCAATATCAAGGAGGTTCGTTTCTCGTATTCCTATATTCAAACTTATACTGACGTTAAAACTTTTGAAACTTTGCAGAATGGTATATAGTAATTGGAGTTCCCTGTATTTTAAATTCCTCAGGAGTGTGTTTCCTTATTAATTAATAATTATTTGATAATTAATTTCTCTGGATAGTTAATTGGTACAGAAGTGCAGTGGGCGAAAATAATTGAGACTATGTTTTCTTCTATAAATTCGTTTCAATGACTACTAGAATGTTCTCTCCATAAATATGCCGTAATATTCTTCCCAAAATGAGTGTGATATTGATGCCTCAGGAGTTTCAAATGCAACCTTAGGCATCAATATCACACGCCAAATGAGAAGAAATACGGGTTGCAATTCATTCGCTTCTCACATGTAATGATGTTTGCAATATCTTGTGCACAGGTTGTTACACGTTTTTCTATTGGGCCTATACAAATCAATCTGCATCTTGCTGCAATGAAACCGAAATTATTGAAGAGCATTTGCTTAAAATGTTTGGAGTAGTTTCTGTTTCTTGTAATATGTCTTCAATTCTCTGCATAGTATCGCTGTGTCGTTCTTTTTCTCATTCTCTTCACATAGATGTGATGAAATGTAGTTTGGATTGCTACAACTTTCACGATATTGGGCTGTAAACAACAACAACTCAAAGAAAGAATTCGACTTACAATGTCTGTTTCAAGAGTGTATCACATTTTTTTTTTTAATATATACCGCATAAAGAACAGAAAATTACTTTTTTCCCTTTTAGAGAAGTGTGGCATTTCCATTGATGTCGAGAAGCAGAATTGTCGCAGAAGTGTTAAATGCAATTTTCAAATTAATTCCCACTCAATTGATAGAATATTTGCTATTTCTATGGCACTGGTGTTTATTTTTCTCTTCCCTAACAGGTGTTCGACAACATTGTCAAAAATATTTCATTCAAAAACGTTTAATCAGTGAAAATTAAATTTATATCATAATAGAAGTAAGATGTACTACTTGCATATACAGTTGGCCATAAATAATTAATCAGTGAAAATTAAGCTGATATCATATTAGAAGTGTGAATTAGATTACTACTTGCGGATTTTAGTACGGATGATATTACAGGTTAATATAACCGTTTCATTTAGTAACGTCATTCCATATTGTCGGCAACAGAAGTGGCCAATGACTTTCATATACTCATTATCTACTTTTCTCACCAAGTAAGGTAAAGTTGTCTAATTCTCAGATACCTTTTCTTTCACTTAATATCACGGGATTGGATATCTTGCTATGGAATTCACCGATGTCTTAAAAGTAGGCAACAGATGCAATCTTTTGAGAAAGATGTCTGGCGCTATGGTCGAACGGCAAAGCTTTGACTGACATGAGGGACTTATCCTGTAAGACGGTAGAATTGAAAGATTTCCTCGGAAAATAATGGAAACGGGAGCAGAACGTGTTAATAAAGTATTCTGAAAGACATCCTTATGTGTTAAAATCAATTTCGGGAAAAATAATTCTTCTTCATCATCGTTAATCATTGCTGACTAAATTTCTTAATGCACTCCTGAGGACTTGGAAGTTAACTCACAATTACACACGCGCACACACACACACAGAAAATTCTACATAGCTTATGGAGCATGGATAATCCTCTTATAACTCAGATTATCAGCCTTTTTTATATATACAATTAATTTTAATGTATTAATCTGTTTAACTATTTTAGTGAAATGAGCCACAACCCCGCTCATTTCATTCTCAGACAGACCATAAATTTACCGAGTCCTTTGTTTTATTTAGGGGTTGTGAATATTTATACTTATTTATTTGTCAATTTACTATATATTATTTACTTATTTATTTATTTATTTACATATTTATTTATTTATTTATTTATTTATTTATTTATTTATTTATTTATTTCCTTACTTACTTACTGACTTAATTATTCGCTTATTTATTTATTTAATTACTTACTTATTATTTATTTGCTTGTTTGTTTGTTTTATTTGTTTGTTCGTACTTTTTTTAATTAATTAATTTATTTATTTATTTATTTATGTATTTATTTATTTATGTATGTATTTATTTATTTATTTATTTACTAACTTATTTATTTATTTATTCCTTTCTTTCTTTTTTTCTTTTTAAAACAGCCATTACTTTAAAATATTTTTGATTCATCCATATCCTCAAGACATGCCTACATTTTCTTCCTCTTTTAATATCTTACCAAGGGATCCTATTGGGGATCCAGTAGCAAACATTCTGTACTACGGAAACGGACGAGAGTGACAGTTGATTCTTATTGTTTTAATCATAAGATTATATTGATGATGGTTATTATTGATGAAGATGATGATGATGATGATGATGATGATGATTGTGACTGGGGAGCTCAACTTAGTGTCCAGTAGGAGAGAGGCAAGTGGTATCAGTTTATTGCAACTAATATAGGTTTACCGAAATTTGATATTTTGTTTGTTTTTAAATGCACGGTAATATCATGTCACACATTGACCATTTCATGTCGATAATATAAGAAAACCGTAGAATATATTTCATATAGAATTTGTTTTCTTTATACTTCGATAATGACACTTAATTATATTCTTGACTGTACTGATTAATTTTAGATTTCGTTCTGTAGTAAATACTAAATGTGTTATTTAACACATACTCTTAATAGCTTGTGTTAATTACACACATTGGAGAAGAGACAGGGATGAGAAATACTGTACATATATAAGCGCCTGCTTTGTAAGTTGTCTTCATTATCAAGCAGGTGCGTTTGTCTATTTCCTATATTCAAAACTGTACTGACGTTAACACTTTTAACATTTGTGCAGTAATGTGTTTGGAAATTGGAGCTTCCTGTACTTTAAAGTCTTCAGGAGTGTCTTTTCTCATTAAATAATAATTATTTGAAAATTAATTCATATTGATATGTATTGGTACAGAAATGCAGTGGGCTAAATTAATTGAGGCTACATTTTTCTGTAAATTCAATTCAATAACTACTAAAATGTTCTCTCCTTCAATATGTCGTAATATTCTTCCCATAATGAGTGTGATAATGAGGTCAAAGGAGTTTCAAATACAACCTGTGGCATCACTATCACACGCCAAATAAGAAGAAATACAGGTCAGAATTCATTCGCTTTTCACATGTAATGATGTTTGCAATATCTTGTGCACAGGTTGTTACACGTTTTTCTATTAGGCCTATACAAATTAATACTCTGCTTCTTGTTGCAATGAAACGGAAAAGATTGAAGAGCATTTGCTTAAAATGTTTGGTGTAGTTTCTGTTTCTTGTAAGATTTCTTCAATTCTCTGAATATTATCGCTGCGTCGTTCCTTTTCTCATGCACTTCATATTGATGTAATGAAATGTAGTTGGGAATGCTACAACTTTCACGATATTTGGCACTAAACATCAACAACTCGAAGGTAAAATTTGACTTACAATGTTTGTTTCATGAATGTATCACATTTTTTTTTTAAATATGTACCTCATTAGGGACAGAATATCACCTTTTTCCCTTTTAGTGTAGTGTGGCAATTACATTGACGCTGAGAAGCAGAATTGTAGCAGAAGTGTTAAATCCAAATTTCAACATAACTGCCACTCAAGTGATAAAAGATTTTCTATTTGTATGGCACTGGTGTTGTTTTTCTCTTTCGTAACAGGTGTTCGACGCCATTGTCACAAATTTTTCATTGCAAAACATTTAATCAGTTAAAATTAAATTAATATCATAATAGGAGTATGATGTACTACTTGCACATACAGTAGGCCTACTAGTTTGGATGACTAGGAGAGAGTGGAGTAATATCGGACATCGGGAAATATCGGCCAGTGCGTTTCTTTCATCTACCACCAGATCGTAGTACCTGAATGACATGGTTACGTTTCTTTATGCGACATAACAGAAACGTAACAATGTTATTCAGGTACTATCATCTGGTGGTAGATGAAATAAAATCACTGTCCGATATTACCCGATGTCCGATACTACCCAAATCTCCCCTAGATTAATATATCCTTTTTTGTGGTAAAGTTCATCCCATAGGCTATTATTGTAGGCAAGAGAAGTAGCCAATGACTTTCACATACACATTAGCTACTCCCTGACAAACATGGAACGATAAATTTCTCCCATTGATTTTCTTGTATGACCTTTTTGAATGCAGTGTTTGTTTAATTATTTGAACTAAATGATGCTTTGAATAATAAAATATCTTTTGAATTTGCCTTCTTTCTTAATTGTATTTCTATTAACGCTATGGGGTAATCTCACCAACTATTACAAAGAGAATAAAAATTCGAACGTATACCACAGGAGCTAAAACCTTCTAGTTGCTCATATTTGCCAGAGTAACGCTATTGCTTGAATGTAGGGTATTATATGCATAATATGTCGTTTCTTAATTTTGTGAATATTTCGTTATAATATTCATTCTGTAAAGCAAATTTTTTGTTACTAAAATCTTACGCTGATTCACTGTTACTTTCTCACATGTTGTTTTAATAGAAGTTAAATTATGGGACTACACATGAGTGAACAGTAATTGATTCGTGAATTGCTGAAAGACCACAAGTAACAGTTTTCCATGTTTGTTATTATTCGTAAATATGTCTTTCAAGTGTTGCAGAAACCTCACATGCCCAGTGTTCAGTGCACTTTTCACAGCGGCAAAAATTTACGATGATTTGCAGGAAATTGCAATCAGCTAAGAAATCTACGACATTTGGAATATTTTAGAAACTAAAAACTTCACTTTGCTCTCGTTTGTTTTTATAGCAATAAAGTAACTTATAGTATTAAATTTGCTATTCTCATACTTTTTTCTATTTATTGACATAAAAATTACTTATACATTTGAATTTCTTTAGGAGATAAAATAGAGTCTTCTCCGATTTATTGTCCTAAAAATTATGTAAAGATATTAAATACATATTACTTGTCGTGAATTGCACAATCCCCAGATGTCCACTCAATTTGAAAATAAAGTTCATGTATGTCATACATTAAAATTTATTATTATGCTTTAATAAGAAAATTGTCACTTCAAATTATCAAAAGCTTTCAAAGATAGCCAAATCGGATTTTTGTGCGTTCTGAAAAATATAATCCAAGGGAAATGTAGGGTTTCTGTAATTCATGACTAAATTATAGACAAAGTGGAAGTGGTTTTTAAATATTGTTGTAAACAGTGTATTTGCGTGAACATTTCGACAAGATATTTCAAGTTACAACATTATTAGACAAAGTCATTTCCGGAACATGGTTCCTTATCTCAAATTGATACATGTGCCCTTCGCCATCATTCCTGAAAATTTGTAACACTACCTCGAAAACACCCCGTATAGGCCCATCGGTCTCAGTGTCTTATATGCGACGTAATGCGTGTATATGTTGTTGCTGCTCAAGGACATTGCTTTGTTTAAGGCTTCTGGTTATTATTTTAATTATCATCAGTAGTACTTGAAGTTGCGAAAACAAAATTCTTGCAATTATTCTGTTTTTATTCCAACAAATATAGGTTTAAAGAAATTTGATATTTTTCCTATTTCTAAATCAACTGTAATATCATGTAATTCATTAACAGTGTCATCTCGCAAATATACGAATGTCGTAGAGTAGGCCTATATGTTATAGATCTACAGAATTATTATTATTATTTTTTTTACTTTGATAACGACACTTATATTCCTGACTGTACTGAAAATGTTGGATGTTATCCTGTACTTTACACTAAGTTCCTTAGTTAATTCGTACACTTAATAGTCCACACCTGTGGAGTAACGGTTAGCGCGTCTGGCCTCGAAACGAGGTGGCCCGGGTTCGATTCCCGGTCGGGGCAAGTTACATGGTTGGGGTTTTTGTAGGGTTTTCTCTCAACCCAAACCGAGCAAATGCTGGATAAATTTCGGTGCTGGACCCCAGACTCATTTCACCGGCATTACCACATTCATCTCATTCACACGCTAATTAACCTGAGAAGTTGATAAAGCGTCGTAAAACAACATACTTAAAAATATACTTAATAGCTTCCGTTAATTACACACATTAAGAATTACATAAATGCCTGCGTGGTAAGGTCTCTTAAGTAACAAGAAAAGTGCATTTGTACTATCCCAGTATTGATATTTTCTGACTTAATTATTGTTAAATTATCTCAGAAATGATTTAGAATTATTATTATTTATTTTTACTTTGATAACGACACTTATAATCCTGTCTGTGCTGAAAATTTTGAATGAAGATTAATTTCCTTAGTTAATTCGTAAACTTAATAGTCCACACTTGTGGAGTAACGGCTAGCGCGTCTGGCCACGAAAACAGGTGGCACGGGTTCGATCCCCGGTAGTGGCAAGTTACCTGGTTGAGGTTTTTCTAGGGTTTTCCCTCAACCCAATACGAGTAAATGCTGGGTAACTTTCGGTGCTGGACCCCAGACGCATTTCACCGGCATTACCGACTTCATCTCATTCAGACCTTAAATAACCTTAGATGTTGATAAAGCATCGTAAAACAAACTACTTAAAAATATACTGAATAGCTTCGGTTAATTACACACATTAAGAAGTACATAAATATCTGCGTGGTAAGCTCTCTTAAGTTACAAGCAAAGTGCATTTGTACTATTCCTGTATTGATATTTTCTGACATAATTATTGTTAAATTATTTCAGAAATGTATTTAGAATTCTGAATTTCCTGTATTTTAAATCCTCTACGAGTGTAGTTTCCTTGATGAAATATTCAATGTTATTAGATAATCATTTGGTAATTAATTTCTGTGGAAATTTAATTGTTACAGGAAAACAGTTGGCGAAATTATTTAAGACTACTTTTGTATATATAAATAATTTCATTTAAAAAATTAGTAAAATTTTCTCCTCTTGAATATGTCTTAACATTCTTCCCATAAGAAGAGTGAGAGTAACACTTTAGGAATTTCAAATGCAACCTAAAATGTCACTCTCACTCTTCTCATAAGAAGAAATACAGGTCAGACATCATTCGATAATCATATTTTATTGTTGTTAGTAATATCTTGTGTACAGGTTGTAACATATTATTCTGTAATACAAACTAATACCCAAAGCCATGCTGCAATGTAACTGAAAAGATTTAATGGCATTTGGTTAAAATATTTGAAGTGCTTTCTGTCTCTTCTAATATATTCGTTCAAAACTCTAAATATATACTGTCAACCAAAAAGTAATTGGGCACTGTTTTTACCTCTTTAGAACCTCGTGGTACTACCTCTTGTTGCTATAACAGCAGCCACCCTGTCAGGCATGCTCTCCACTAGTTTATGTACGATATCCACTGGAGTGCGTCGCTATTCCTCTTACAACATGCCACTCCGTTGCACAATGGTAGCTGACCCCACGTTTCGGAGACTGCTATGCAGTGGTATGCAGAAAATAATGTTCACCGGTTGGACTGGCCTGCATACAGTCCCGATCTCATTCCCATTGAGCACCTTTGGAACGAATTGCAACGGCGATTGAGTTCTCGGGAGATGCGGCCAACAACCATTGTCCAACTCAGACCAATGTTGCAAGAGGAATGGTGCCGCTTTCCAGTAGATATCCTACACAAGCTAGTGGAGAGCATGCCTGACAGGGTGGCTGCTGCTTTAGCAACAAGAGGTGGAACCACGAGGTCCTAAAGCGACAATGCAGTGCCCAATTACTCTTTGGTAGATACTATATTATCGCTGTGTCGTTCCTCCTTTTCATATATCAAAATAGAGTTAAGGAAAAATAGTTCTGTGTTTCGGAGTGGTAGGCCTACTATTTTCACAACACTAGGCTGCAAATTTTTACGAAAAATTCGAAATGTATATATAGATATAAATGCTACATATACATTCTTTTACTTACCCTATATTTTATGTTTACAAATATCACCTTAAAAACGTGGACTGATATTTCCAATAATGATGAGAACCAGGATTGTCGCAGGAATTTTGAATGCATACTTAAACATAAGTTAAATGTATCTCAAGTGGCAAATGATTTGCTTCTCCTGTGGCAGTGCTGATTTTTTCTCTTTCATATATGTTGTTCGACGACATTGCTATAAATAATTAATCAGTGAAAATGAAGCTGATATCATATTATAAGTCTGAATTACATTACTATTTACGGATTTAGTAAGAGTGATATTACAGATTAATATAACCGTTTCATTTAGTAACCTTCATTCAATATTGTCGGCAACAGAAGTGGCCAATGACATTCATATACACGTTAGCTACTTTTCTGAGAAAGTATTCTAGAGTTGCCTAATTCCGTGATACTCCTAATTCCGTGATACGTTTTTTTTCACTGCATATCACGGGATTGGATATCTTGCTATGGAATTCTCCGATGTCCTCGGAAAATAACCGAAAAGGCAGCATAACGTGTTAATAAATTATTTTGAAAGACATCATTAAATGTTAAAGTCAAATACGGGAAAAATAATGCTTCTTCATCATCGTTAACCATTGCTATGTTTCTTAATGCACTCCTGAGGGCTTGACAGTTAACACACAATCCCACACACGCACCCACGCGCGCCCACACACACACACACACACACACACACACACACACACACTCACACAAACTTCTATGCAGCCTATGAAGCATGGATAATCCTCTTCTAACTCAAAATATCAGACTTTTCTCTTTTAATTTATTACATATATAATTAATCTTAAGGTATTAATCTGTTTAATTATTTTAGTGAAATGAGCCCCAACCCCGCTCATTTCAGTCTCAGACAGACCATAAATTTACCGAGTCCTTTGTTTTATTTAGGGGTTGTAAACATTTATACTTATAATGTTAATGTTATGTTTTATTTAACGACGCTCGCAACTGCAGAGGTTATATAAGCGTCGCCGGATGTGCCGGAATTTTGTCCCGCAGGAGTTCTTTTACATGCCAGTAATTCTACTGACATGAGCCTGTCGAATTTAAGCACACTTAAATGCCATCGACCTGGCTCGGGATCGAAATTTATACTTATATATTTGTCTATTTACTATATATTATTTATTTACTTATTTATTTATTCATATAGTTATTAGTTATTTATTTATTTTTATGTATAAATAACATTTAAAACAGCCAATAGTTTAAAATATTTTTGATTCAATCATATCCACAAGACATGCTTACATTTTCTTCCTCTTTTAATATCTTACCAAAAGGACCCTATTGGGGAACCAGTAGCAAACATTCTGTACTGCGGAAATGGACGAGAGAGACAGTTGATTCTTATTGTTTCAATTATAAGTTATGATGATGATGGTTATTATTGAAGAAGATGATGATGATGATGATGATGATGATTGTGACTGGGAAGCCAAACTTAGTATACATTAGGAGAGAGGCAAGTGGTATCAGTTTATTGCAACTAATATTAATTTGGATTTCGTTCTGTTGCAAATACTAAATGTGTTATTTAACACATACTCTTAATAGCTTCTGTTAATTACACACATTGGGGAAGAGACGGAGATGAGAAATACTATACATATATAAGCGCCTGCTTTGTAAGTTGTCTTCAATATCAAGCAGGTGCGTTTGTCGTATTCCTATATTCAAAGCTATAATGAAGTTTACACTTTTAAAATTTGTGCAGTAATGTGTTTAGAAATTGGAGCTTCCTTTATTTTAAACTCTTCAGGAGTGTGCTTCCTTACTAATAATTATTATTTGATAATTAATTCATCTGGATAAGTATTGTTACAGAAATGCAGTGGGCTAAAGTAATTGAGACTATTTCTTTTTCTGTAAATTCGTTTCACTAACTAATAAAATGTTCTCTCCTTCAATATGTCGTAATATTCTTCCCATAATGAGTGTGATAGGGACGCCTAAGGAGTTTCAAATGGAACCTCAGGCATCACTATCACACGCCAAATAAGAAGAAATGCAGGTCGAAATTCATTCGCTTCTCACATGTAATGATGTTTGCAATATCTTGTGCACAGGTTGTTACACGTTGTTCTATTATACAAATTAATACTCACCTCCTTGTTGCAATGAAACCGAAAAGATTTAATAGCATTTGCCTAAAATTTTTTGGAGTAGTTTTGGTTTAATGTAATATTTCTTCAATGCTCACAGTGTATTATCGATCACCGCGTCGTTCCTTTTCCCATGCATTTCATATAGATGTAATGAAATGTAGTTGGGTATGCTACAACTTTCACGATATTGGGCTCTAAACATAAAAAACTCAAAGAAAAATTTTGACTTACAATATCTGCTTCATGAGTGTATCACATATTTTTAAATATGTACCACATTAAGGACAGAAATTGGACCGGCGATTGAGGTCTCGGGAGATGCGGCCAACCACCATTGTCCAACTGAGTGCCATGTTGCAAGAGGAATGGCGACGCAATCCAGCGGATATCCTACACAAACTAGTGGAGACCATGTCCGGCAGGATGGCTGCTGTTAAAGCAAAAAGATGTGGTACCACGAGGTTCTAAATGGACAAAGCAGTGCCCAATTACTTTTTTTAGATAGTGTATTATCGCTGTGATGTCCCTCCTTTTCATGTACATCAAAATAGAGGTAAGGAAAAATAGTTCTGTATTTCGGATTGGAGCTATTTTCACAAAACTAGGCAGCAAATTTGTACGTACAATTCGAAATTTAGGTATATATACATACATATATATGCTACATATACATTTTCTTACTTACCCTACATTTTATATTTACAAATATCAGCTTAAAAACGCGGAGTGACATTTCCAATAATGTTGAAAACCAGAATTGTCGCAGGAATTTTGAACGCATACTTCAAAATAAGTGCAACTCAAGTGGTAAAAGATTTGCTACTTGTGTGGCAGTGCTGATTTTTTCTCTTTGATATTATATGTTGTTTGACGTCATTACCATAAATAATTAATGATTGAAAATTAAGCTGATATATTAGAAGAGTGAATTAGATTACTAGTTGCGGATTTTAGTACGGATGATATTACAGGTTAATATAACCGTTTCATTTTGTAACGTTCATTCCATATTGTCGGCAACAGAATTGGGCGATGACTTTCAGATACACATTAGCTACTTTTGTCACAAAGTAGGTTAAAGTTGCCTAAATTGGTGATACTCCTAATTCCGTGATACGTTTTTTTTTCACTGAATTTCACGGGATTAGATATCTTGCTATGGAATTCTCCGATTTCTTAAAAACAGGTAAAAGATGCACTCTTTCGAGAAAGATATCTGGCGCTACGATCGAACGGCAAAGCTTTGACTGACATTAGGGACTCATCCTGTAAGACGGTAGAATTGAATGATTTCCTCGGAAAATAATTGAAATGGCAGAATGACGTGCTAAGATAGCATTCTGAAGGATATCATTAGATGTTAAAATCAAATACGGGAAAAATAAATCTTCTTCATCATCGTTAATCAAAGCTGACTAAGTTTCTTAATGCACTCCTGAGGGCTTGGCAGTTAACACACAACCACACACACACACACACACACACACACCCACGCGCACACACACAAAACACACACAAAACACACACACACAAACTTCTATACAGCCTATGGAGCATGGTAATCCTCTTATAACTCAAAATATCATACTTTTCTCTTTTAATTTATCACATATATAGTCAATTTTAATGTAATAATCTATTTAATTATTTTAGTGAAATGATCCCCAACCCCGCTCATTTCAGTCTCAGACAGACCACATATTTACCGAGGCCTTTTTTTTATTTAGGGGTTGTGAAGATTTATACTTATTTATTTGTCTATTTACAATAAAATATTTTTATTTACTTACTTATTTAATTATATATTAATTTAATAATTTGTTTATTTATTTATTTGTTTATTTATTTAGTTTTTCATTCATTCATTGGTGCATTCATTCATTGATTCATTCATTCTCTCATTCATTCATTCATTCAATCATTCATTCATTGATTCATTTATTTATTTATTTATTTAAAACCGCCATTACTTAAAATACTTTTGATACGTCCATATCCACATGACATGCTTACATTTTATTCCTCCTTTAATAACTTACCAAAACGATCTTCTTAGGGATCCAGTAGCAAACATTCTGTACTACGGAAACGGACATGGGAGACAGTTGATTCTTATTGTTTTAATTATAAGGTTATGATGATGACGATTTTTATTGATGAAGATGATGATGATGATTGTGACTGGGGAGCTAAACTTAGTGCCCAGTAGGAGAGGGGCAAGTAATATCTGTTTATTGCAACTAATATCGGCTTATCGAACATTGATATTTGTCTGTTTTTAAATGCATGGTAATATCATGTCACACATTAACCATGTCATGTCGATAATATAAGGAAACCTTAGAATATAATTCATATAGAATTAGTTTTGCTTTATACTACACTAATGACACTTAAGTTACTTATATTCTTGCCTGTACTGATTAATGTTGGATTTCGTTCTGTTGTAAATACTAAATGTGTTATTTAACACATACTCTTAATAGCTTCTGTTAATTACACACTTTGTGGAAGAGACAGAGATGAGAAATACTATACATATATAAGGGCCTGCTTTGTAAGTTTTCTTCAATGTCAAACAAGGTGCGTTTGTCGTACTCCTATATTCAAAGCTATATTGATGTTAACACTTTAAAATTTGTACAAATATGTGTTTAGAAATTGGAGTTTCCTGCATTATAAATTACTCTGGAGTGTGTTTCCTTATAAATTAATAATTATTTGATAGTTAATTTCTCTGTTTATGTAACTGGTACAGAAGTGCAGTGGGCGAAAATAATTGAGATTGATTTTTTCTTCTGTAAATTCGTTTCAATAACTACTAAAATGTTCTCTCCTTGAATATGTCGTAATATTCTTCCCATAATGAGTGTGATAGTGATGCATAAGGAGTTTCAAATGCAACCTTAAGCACCACTATCACACGCCAAATAAGAAGAAATACCCGTCAGAATTCATTCGCTTCTCACATGCAATGGTGTTTGTAATATCTTGTGCACAGGCTGTTAAAGGTTTTCCTATTATGCAAATTAATACTCTGCTTCTTGTTGCAATGAAACCGAAAAGATTTAATGGCATTTGCTTAAAATATCTGAAGTGTTTTCTGTTTCTTCTAATATATTCATTCAAAAGTCTAAATTTATTATCTCTGTGTCGTTCCTCTTTTTCATGTTCATCAATTTAGAGGTAAGGAAAAATAGTTCTGTATTTCGGAATGGTACTAATTTCGCAAAACTAAGCTTCAAATTTGTACCAACAATTCGAAATATATATATATATATATATATATATATATATATATATATGCTAAATATACATATTTTAATCACCCTACATTGTGTGTTTTCAAATATCAGACTAAAAACGCGGAGTGACATTTCCAATAATGTTCAGAAGCAGAATTGTCGCAAGAATTTTGAATGCATACTTCAAAATAATTGCCACTCAGGTGGTAAACGATTTGCTACTTGTGCGGCAGTGCTGATTTTTTCTCTTTCGTGTATGTTGTTCGACGACATTACTATAAATAATTAATCAGTGAAAATTAAGCTGATATCATATTAGAAGTGTGAATTAGATTACTACTTGCTGATTTGACTACGGATGATATTACAGGTTAGTATAACCGTTTCATTTAGTAACGTTCATTCCATATTGTCGGCAACAGAAGTGGCCAATGACTTTCATATACACATAGGCTACTTTTCTGACAAAGTAGAGTAAAGTTGCCTAATTACGTGATACTCCTAATTCCGTGATACGTTTTTTTTTTTTTTTTCACTGAATGTGACGGGATTGGATATCTTGCTATGGAATTCCCCGATTTCTTAGAAGTAGGCAAAAGATGCACTCTTTCGAGAAAGATGTCTGGCGCTACGGTCGAACGGCAAAGCTTTGACTGACATTAGGGACTCATCTTATAACACGTTAGAATTGAAAGATTTCCTCGGAAAATAATCGAAATGGCAGCATAACGTGTTAATAAAGTATTCTGAAGGATATCATTAGATGTTAAGATCTAATACGGGAAAAATTATGCTTCTCCATCATCGTCAATAGTTGCTGACTATTTTTCTTAATGCACTCCTGAGGGCTTGGCAGTTAACGCATAATTACACCCACGCACACACACACATACACACACAAACACAAATTTCTATACAGCCTATGGAGCATGGTTAATCCTGTTATGACTCAAAATATCAGAATTTTCTCTATTAATTTATTACATGTAATTAATTTTACTGTATTAATCTCTTTTATTATTTTAGTGAAATGAGCCCCAAGCCAGCTCTTTTCAGTCTCAGACAGACCATAAATTTACCAAGTCCCTTGTTTTATTTAGGGGTTGGGAGGATTTATTCTCATTTATTTCTCTACTTACTATACATTACTCAAAATATCACAATTTTCTCTTTTAATTTATTACATATAATTAATTTTATTGTATTAATCTGTTTTATTATTTTAGTGAAATGAGCCCCAACCCCGCTCATTTCAGTCCCAGACAGACCATAAATTTACCGAGTCCTTTGTTTTATTTAGGGATTGTGAAGATTCATTATTATTTATTTGTCTACTTGCTATACATTATTTTTTTATTTGTTTAATTATTTACTTATTTATTTATTTATTTATTTATTTATAAATTTATGTATAAATAACATGTAAAACAGCCATTACTTTAAAATATTTTGATTCGTCCATATCCACATTACAGCCTGAAATTTTCTTCCTCTTTTAATATCTTACCAAAAGTATCCTATTGGTGATCCAGTAGCAGACATTCTGTACTACGGAAACGGAGGAGAGAGACGGTTGATTCTTA
>NW_027185550.1:0-52023 GCF_040183065.1 Periplaneta americana | reverse complement strand
AGTGGAAAGTGCATATTATAATGAATATTTTTAACTCTCAGTTGACATTGAGAGAGAAAGCCATGCATCGGGGAACCGGTGACTGTTTTTGCGTTACCTTCTGCTATTGGCGTTGTTGGTTAGTAACGAATGAAAGGGGTAGGACGCGGAATCAAATGTCAAAAAACGATAGGGAAATAATAGTAACTGGTTGTATTTCGATCGAGCTCGGCGTGCTGATTCACCAGTGGGGTGTTTCACAAAGTTTACAATCTTTGGAAATTGTGAACTCTGTTTGTAAACTTCTGTTTCACAATCTTTGTTTGTAAAGGTGGACTGTACAAAGGAAATCAAATCTTTACGAATGAAATTTTGCGCTCTTTACAAGTGATATGTTTGTTTCACAACGAAGGAGTAATTTTACAAACGTGTAAACTAAACTTTACTAGTGAAGTTAGCACATTTTCTACAGTAGCCCTGTTGAAATAGCTTCTAATTGTGAATGAAAAAAATAAACACATATGTATAAAATCAATTTTATAGTAACAGGGTACCATTAAGAATTACACTGAAGCAGTTGTGATGTTATTGAGTAGTTCTAGCGACTCAGACGAAGATTTTGCATTTAGGCCTAACGTAGAATTTTCCGGCCACGTTCGTATCATTGTACGAATATTAATGAAAGGTTTCGAATGAATCCCGCGCTATACTTCAGAATACCGCGTTAGTTCTTATATACGAGGAACGTATTTAATAAATACTCGCACTTAAAGAAGAAAAACTTTGCACCGAAAACCAATCACTTAATAATGCAATGTCGGCATTACTTACGCAGTATTCTGAAGTCGTTCCGAATCCCATTTCGCTGTAATCTCTCCTACAAGATATGGGACATCACATGCAACATCTGAAAGGGAAAAGTGGTGCCCTAACCTCAAAGCGAGAACTGCATTGGTTGCATAGTAGCTCTCAGTTCCCTGCGTTAGCAGATAAGAACGGAATTTATAAGATTACAGTGTGCAAAAGTTCACACATGGTAGTTGATGTTGTTACAAGATTGAAAAAACTCGAGGCGGGTTATTGATCACCGAATGTGCTTACTCGGGCAAAGGATTTTTATGCTCCTCCTGCTGGGTTCCCTAATGTTGGCGAGGTTATGGATGAAACAATAAAATATACTGATGGACCAGCAGAGAGCGAAGTTGATTTTAATGGATGGACATGTTAGCTGCTCTATCAACTGCATATAACTACGTGGGTCAAATCCATTATTTATCAATTATTTGAATGAATTTCGCGCTAACTTTCGTCAGTTAAGTCGTAGGCTAATTAATGCATTGGTATGCTCGACCAATTGCATGCCGCGAAACTCCGTTGTCGCCGATGTAGCAAAATCTAAATAAAATATATATAAAAAAATATAAACATGTCCATCGATAGTTCTAAAATTACAGCTACTTTACCTCTGATCCTTAGTGATTTTTGTAAACTGTCGTTGGCGATTTTGTTCAACCAATTATGCGTATTTGTAAGTTTGTTTCGCCGATTTTGTAAAGTTCGTTAAAACATACAAGTGAATAAGATTGCATTGTGAAACACAGTTAACAAGCATATGTAATATTTCCGTTGTTAATTGTATATTGTTAATTTGTAATTTGTTAGCGTTGTGAAACATGCCCCCATTTACCTTTAGAGGTAATATCTACATTAATATTTAGTTAAAATTTAAAGAAATTTTAAACGAATGGAAGCTGCATTTTAATTCACCCCAAATTACTATGTTCCCTTTCAGATTATCAGCTGTTGTTGTTGTTGTTGTTGTATTGTAAGTTCTCACTTATTGTTAGCTAGCCGTACCCGTTCGCTCCGCTCCACCTGTTAGAAATAAATATAAAGTAATTACATAATTAAAATAGGACGTCTGATCCAGGGAACAACTTTTACAACAGCGCAAGATAATCTGCTTCGCATATTACCCAATTTTTTTTTAGCACTGCATTTATTGCATATATATTTTATGTATTTTAACACGATTCAATTGAGCATAGTTAAAATATGAATTATTAAAATAATGGATTGCCAAGCTAAAGTACTATTACTGCATACTAAATCAATACACTCTCGTTGTTCGTTAATTCTCTGAGATTAAAATGCGTGTACATAAATATTATTTTAAGAAATACAGAAAACGAATGTACAAAATAGCCTATCAAATTTTCTGTGCATAAGAAGCTATTTTAATCTTACCTGTCCTCGATTTACTCAGACGTTACTGTAATAACATTATAGCATTATGTCCATCTAGAGAAACTACAGTTTCCAATGGTGAAATAATAACTAATTATACAAATCAGTTAATTTACGAGCTTGTGATATTACTTCATACAAACACAGAAACATTCCCTGTAGGCTATGTTTAATAGCTTTCGATTGTTTGTTGATGTCCAAGGCCCCTGTTTCGATTGTTGTTGTCCAAGGCCCCTTATAGACGAAGTCATTTGTTCTTAATTCATTGCACCGTCTTAGATAGCGTTATTTTAATTTTAAAACTCATTTATCTCATTAAATATCAGTCCTATCAAAATGTTGTAAAAAAATAAAACTTAACGGAAATCATTTTTAAAGGAACATCTGTTATGTAACATTTTTTCTCAAATATCAATAATAAGCGAGATATTTCGATTTATTTAATTCAGGCCCCCTTATAACTCCCCTTTTAAATAATGTATTTCGAATGCCATATAGCCTAAAATCTAAGTTACAACAAACTTAATTTATATTCCAGTTTTCATATAAATCGGTTCAGCCATTATCGCGTGAAAAGGTAACAAACATACAGACAGACATACAAACAAAAATTTCAAAAATGCGATTTTCGGTTTCAGGGTGGTTAATTATATATGTTAGGACCAATTACTTTTGGAAAATCGAAACTTACCAGAAAAATTTCGGCTACAGATTTATTATTAGTATAGATAGTACGAGATACGACCGCAATTTTGTACGACTAGTGTAATGAAGGAATGCAAAAAATTATTTTGGAACTTTGCAATGTTAGTCTATCATTAAAATAAAATTAAATCTTAATTCGTCCCTTTTGCAGGAGTCTTCTTCATCCAGTATGTTGTTGGCTGATATGGAGGAGGAGGGGGGGGGGACATGCTCTAAAGGGATTAAATTTGCTTAGCAAATCGATATGGTGACTAACGCTTGCAATGCGTCATAGCTATAATTGTACTGCGCGGTAATTTCAGAGTAATAAGAGTTCAGTTCAGGGATCTGCTAATTTCTTCATATTGTGTTCGGCAATGGAATAGTACCGCAGTAGCATTAAGAGGTTTTTATAATTTGAACTGATATGTGCAGGTATATTGACCCCCCCCCCCTCCCACCGCTGGCCGACGCGGACTGCAATGACAACAGTAAGCCACACGTCATACGTAAGCCTTTCTTCTTCTTCATCTTTGCTCGCCTGGCAAATACAGTCTTGGATTTCACATATTCAATTTTTCACAGTCCCAACTCCCTTGCATGGACGTGTTTTCACGTACCTTTAAAGTTTCTCCTCTCATTCATTCAGTCTATTCGCAAGCCTGAGGGTTTTCCGTGGTTTTCCCTAAGGAGCTAAGACAAATGTAGGGATGAGCCCAGAAAGAAAAGGGCATTCACTTCCTTAGACCCTGGTAACTGCTCTTTTTAGAGGAAGGAGGAGGAGAAAGAAACCCCCCCACCCCCACCGACGTGGACTGCAATGACAACAGTAAGCAACACGTTATATGTAAAGCCTTTATTATTATTATTATTATTATTATTATTATTATTATTTACAATGGGACTAAAGGTGGTGTAGATACACTATGTCAAATGTGCCACAATCTTTCCTGCAATAGAAAGACGAGGCGCTGGCCACTAGCAATATTTTACAACATGCTAAATATTGCAAGTATAAATTCATGGATAATTTATAGTTAGAAGAACTCAGAAAACAATATCAAGAAAACAATTCATTTTCCAATTGTGTGAAGAGCTGACAAAACCGTGGATGCAGCACCGCTTTGCACGTCCTACTTTACACCGATCTCTGCGGGCAACAATTGAAGAACATCTGAACATTGCTGTGCAACAACAATGCCAGGTAATGCAGCCAGATGGTGAACGTACTGTTTGCTATAAATGTCCTGCAAAGAAGAGGAGAATGATGACAACATTTTGTGGACTTTGCAAAAAGGGGTTCTGCAGAGAACATCGCGCTGTTGTTTGCACTAATTGTAAATAGGACAATAACATGAACGTAAAGACTTTATGACAAACTTAAAATTAAATGAACACTAATGGCTACGAAAAGTGTAAAAGTTGTTAAATGTGTGATATTGAGTTGATTTCAGTTAATTAAAATGTGAGTAGTAAAAATTACGAATGCTTACCTTTAACATGAGTACAGTGATGATTACCTGTCTAGGGTTAAGTAGTCGCGTGGTGAGTTTAGGAATTCCCAGACCACCTCTAAGATTGTTTAAAATAAAGGTATTGTAATCGTACGTTTCTGTCTTTTGTCAATAGTAACGTTGACCTTTCTTTTTCGAGAAAACAAAATCTGTTGTACAGTTAAAGGTACTGAAATAGTAAGAAATTTTCTGAAATCCCCACGCGTTTGCAAGTGTAAGTCTCTGTTGTAACCTGTTGATTTACGAGAGACTGCGTGTGCTTCCGTACAGTGTTTCTAAAATGTGCAGTAACGAGTCAGAAATCATTGGAATGTAGTGTAGGTGTGTTTGTTATAACCGGGAATCAATCCGCAGTACTTGACCAATCAACTACGGGAAATATCAGAAAAATTGGCAGGAGTTAGCAAGAAAAACAAAGGTAAAATATCACGTGAACGAGCACCGATACCGAGCACTATGTACAATATACCCTAGAGAAAAAGACAAGAAAACAAAAGTCAACCGCTGCAAGTGTTACGAAGTGGTGTGTGAAACATATAATGAAGAATGTCTGCGGGAAGCGCATCTAGTGAGATAAAGGGTGAAATGGAGGATTCTGCTAAAAATAAAGAAAGGAAGAAAAATGTTTACAGTTAATACAAGTATTGTTTTCTCTTGTGGGTTTATGTTTAGTATAATAGATGTGTGTGTGTGTGTGTGTGTGTGTGTGTGTTTCATTAAAAATTAGCATATCCTTAATGAATACATCCTAAGTGGTATAAATGAAATTGTATAAACTGCAGGGAATCTTAAAATATGAAAATTGCGATAGTTGTTTTCTTTACAGTCCGACCTTTTTTAATAAACTAGTGTGAGATATGAAGTTTTGCACATTTAAGGGTTGTTAACATGAATGTAAGGAATATATATTATGATATGATATGATATGATTCTCAAATACTCTGTCCTGCTGACCCTTCACATTTCTGTATTCGGGCGAGTGTGTATTCTTCTTCTTCTTCTTCTTCTTCTTCTTCTTATTATTATTATTACTATTACTATAATTATTATTATTATTATTATTATTATTATTATTATTATTATTATTGTGTGAAGAGTTGTATCGGAAGTGCTTTATAGACTAAATTAATAATTTCTATCTTAACTGAAATATTTACATTATATTTCACACAGTATAGTTACAGGTAGCATAAATTCAGATAATGGTTTTTATATGGGAATCTACTTCTTGTGTTTAGAGGCTACATTTATACAGAGTTAATAATTTCTCCCCTATGTAACATATTTCCATGAAATTTTATACGCATCTATGCAAAAACGAATTATGCTCGTGTAATTAGGGAATTAGGGAAAAATTAGTGTTTCTGATAATTTTTAATGTTTTAATAGAAATTATGCTCCTAAAAGATGACTAGCCTGCCATATTTTTCGCAGTTGGTAACAAAATGCTAGATTCATGGATATACTCCATAATTTAGTTGTTCATTATATGTTCAAGAAGTGTTGAATTTTTCTTGGAGAAATTAAGCTCCTTCATCCAGACTCTGAAAAGTGGCTGCTGTCGAATTCGTAAAGCGCCACCAAGAGATGAATATAACATCTAAGTTTGCAGGATGTAGCAGCTAAATTTTAAGCCGTATAGAGTTTAATATTTGATTAATGTGTGGGTAGAAGAATTGAAAGTTAACTCAGGTTTACTTGTAATGCACAGCCTGTTAAATATGTCGTAAAAAAAAAAAAAAAAAAAAAAAACTAGTTGCACAAATCTCAGTAAACGTGCCAATTAAATGAATGCTAACGTATTATAGATTGCTTTTCGCGTATTAAATGAAAGTACACATCTTGTCCTATGACCTCCATAAGGGAAGGTTTAACAATATAAAACAGCCACTGACCCCACGAACAAAAATCAACTGAAGAGCGTGACTTAAAAAAAAAAAAAAAAAAAAAAAAAAAAAAAAAAAAAAAAAAAAAAAAAAACTCATGTTTTGTCCCACCTCTTACTGATATTGATGTTTTGTATGTTGTTGTGCACAATGCCTAGCTTTTGTTTAAGCCTAGATATTACTTAAACTTCGGTTATGATGAAGTTGATTTTCTTACATAGTTTTGCGTTCTGGACAACTGTGCGCCGGCATCTCTCGGAACATCCGAGATCAGGTCCCTATCCCCTCCACCGCAAAGTCAAATAGCGTCTGTCACTTGATTTTGAATATTAAACAAACATACCATCACGGCATTTCCGTTATGGCATCTGGTGTCATCAATAAGCTACAAATAAAGGAAAGAAAGAAAGAAAGAAAGAAAGAAAGAAAGAAAGAAAGAAAGAAAGAAAGAAAGTAGCACAGTCACTGTCCTGAACAAGGTACGCAAGTATTATTTTAATTAATGCGTATCGCCTACCAGCCGCCGAAACTATTCGACAGGAGAGTGAATATCCTACACGGTCCTGTAAAAATGTTCTGAATACACTAAATGACGTGTAATTTTTTTTCTATTATTAGGACAATTGAACGTGTCATTGCTCCTGCGGGTTGCTTTGTTTCACACCACAGAGAATTCAGGTTCTCTACCCCCCGGGATTCTAGAGATAAGAGAGCGATGAGGTTAAAGGAGTAGGCGTTTGTTCGTGTTTTTGTTTTTACTTTAGAAAAATTGCGAAACGTGACGCAATAGCGATAAGTTTTATGAACAAGTTTGCTGAATCGACCAATTGAAGGTAATTTATATTTTGCTAAAGAAGAGAGGAGATTAATGAAATCAGTTATTGTAATAATCGTAGTAGATTGAAGGAATTGTTTGTATTCAAACTCCTTTTGTGAAATAAGCTGCTCGGATGCTTATCAGGGTGACGGTTATAAATGTTATCGTAATACCCACCCGAGGTCACAAAGGTCACAGTCTTCCGCTTGTCCTTTCCTAAGCAGACCACGTCTGTACTATCGAAAATAATGAGTCACAGTTATAGTTTCGTGAAAGTAAAAAATGTTAGATAGGAGACAAGTAGCTACTCTTATACAATCATAATCACATTTTGTATCCAATATAGTATAAACGAGCTACATGTAAGTACTGTGTAAAGTTTCATTAAAACAATATATTATATATGAGACAAGTCACTAATTTTTGTCAAAACGCATCGTCTATAAAGGGGTAGTTTCTCCTCTTATACAGTAGTGACTATAGTGCGAAGTTTCATGGAAATATGTCACATTTTTAGTCCAGCTAGATTTGCTTTCTGGACCACTTTGAGCCTTGGCGCTTGTGATCGGTCGGACGGAGGATCACTCGTCCCGGCGGCGTTAACCCTTAATTTGGTAAATATATATAATGTGCAATATTATAGAACTGTGAAATTTTTTTTTAATTTTCCTAAGAAACTTTGTTATCCATCGTTCTATTAAAAAATTGTTTATTAACCTATAGGATACATTGCGATATTTGTCAAACAGGCTGTGGGAAAATGCTGATACGGTGAGGAATGGAAAGGGAGAAACCATTTATATTATTGAGGTGACCTTGAACTGAGGGTAGTAGGAACGAGACCTGGAGTACGGTACAACCGGCTCTTCCGAGAAATAACTAGTGGCCCTGAAAAGGGCCTTTTTGCGGGCAGGAGTACCTTTGTTAATTCAAGCCCTCTCGCCGCGGATGCGCCTAGCCAGCTGAATATCCTTGGGCATAATGGTCACGCGCTTGGCGTGGATGGCGCAAAGGTTGGTATCCTCGAAGAGACCGACGAGGTATGCCTCGCTTGCCTCCTGCAAGGCCATTACGGCTGAGCTCTGGAAACGGAGGTCGGTTTTGAAATCCTGAGCGATTTCACGCACCAAGCGCTGGAAAGGCAGCTTGCGGATGAGGAGCTCGGTGCTCTTCTGGTAACGACGGATCTCGCGAAGAGCAACTGTACCAGGTCGGTATCGATGGGGTTTCTTCACGCCTCCAGTAGCCGGTGCGCTCTTCCTAGCGGCCTTCGTTGCCAGCTGCTTTCGTGGAGCCTTGCCTCCCGTGGACTTACGCGCAGTTTGCTTCGTACGTGCCATCGCTTACTCCTTCGTCCTCGCAACCCAAGTTGACGCAATACAGTCGCGCCCGCTGCCCCCAAGAGGGGTATTTATGTCTTCGCCCGTTGAGAAGCCACGCCCCTTCCGTAATGTGATTGGTCCGCGGGTTTTAGTATATAAACCAAAAAATGACCCGCCGTCGAGATCACTTTTAACCTTCGTCACACGAGCAACATGACTGGACGCGGCAAGGGAGGCAAGGGTCTTGGCAAAGGTGGAGCGAAGCGCCACAGGAAGGTTCTCCGAGATAATATTCAGGGCATCACGAAGCCGGCCATTCGTCGTCTCGCCCGACGTGGAGGCGTAAAGCGTATCTCCGGCCTCATCTACGAGGAGACGAGAGGTGTTCTCAAGGTCTTTCTGGAGAACGTAATCCGTGACGCTGTAACATACACCGAGCACGCGAAGCGGAAGACAGTCACGGCCATGGACGTGGTATACGCCTTGAAGAGGCAGGGGAGGACTCTCTACGGGTTCGGCGGTTAGACTGCCTACACACGTCTGCTGCCGAATCCGTCGGCAAAACGGCCCTTTTCAGGGCCATAAAATCCGTCTAAAAAGGGCAGTAGTTGTCGAGATTAATTTAATTCACCTTTACTGTGTGACCACTAGCTCAACAGGCCAGTGCGGAAAACAGAACTTATTTCGTAGGGGCACTTCAGTATCAGCAAAAGACGTTGTAAGAAATGCCTCTCCGTTTTTCAAATGGGTCTGACCCCAACGCTTGGTATATCAAGTGGAAAGACCGGATTCCTCTGTGAAGCCTTGCTCCTCGGATTATGTTACCTGTTACTGTAAACTTCTGTAAGTCAATAATCACTGTCCGAAGAATTGGTGGGTAATATGACAACGCAGGTAGGCAATGCTCACCAGACCGTAACAAGGAACCGAGGGGATTGACACATACTGAACATCACATCACCACGTTTTTGCAATGCCAACTTTTAGGTCATAGGAATCCAGTGTGGTAAACACTGGGGAGAAGAGGTACACATCGCATGTCAGAACACAGGACTTCGTCCTGTCAGACAACTTCCACGTATAGCTTGCGTCATTTCGGTTCGAACGAAACGACAGAGAGAGGGGAAATTCGAACGCAAATTGTCAAAGCCTTCGATTCCTACGAGAAGGTCATGTCATCATCTCAGTATTGGGGTTCCTGCGCGTGCGGCCAATATGTGCACCAACAAACAAACGCATTAGGAACTCTATTATAACGCCGTAAGTTGTTCACCAGTTATCGATTTCTTATTCAAAATTAGTTTCATTCGTAGTATGTAGTAAAGTAAACTAGTATATTCAAACGTATATGTCTAAAACCACGATGGGCACCAAAGAAGGGGACTTGTGATTATTTTCACGATAATCTCCATTACTCTAATATGATAGAAATATATTACATAAATTTCGAAGCCAACTATGTACCTTGGCATCATCATCTAATTTAACTCGTATTGTGTTAAATTATATAATAATAATGAAACCTTTCTATATGCATCAGTATAATGTGTTATCACACAATAGCCTAGTAAATGTACAACGGTTTCAAGTACTTCAGTGCGAACCTGGGACAACGACATCGTTCAGAGCACAAAATTACAGAATGATGATATTAAATCAGCCCACCGGTATAGAGAGAGAGAGAAAGTTGACACGCGTAATGAAATTACATTACGAAGCCGTGAGAGAGGATTAACAATACTGGCTATTTCTGACTTTTGTGAGGTTAGTGGGGCCCTTAAAAGGGCCGTTTTACGGAGAAGGGGCTTAAGCCTTCTTCTCGGTTTTCTTCGGGAGGAGAACCGCCTGGATGTTGGGCAACACACCACCCTGGGCGATGGTGACGCCGGACAGGAGTTTGTTCAGCTCCTCGTCGTTGCGAATGGCGAGCTGTAAGTGACGAGGAATGATCCTAGTCTTCTTGTTGTCACGAGCTGCGTTGCCAGCCAACTCGAGAACTTCGGCCGCCAGGTACTCCATCACCGCGGCCAGGTAGACTGGCGCACCGGCACCAACTCGCTCTGCGTAATTGCCCTTACGCAAAAGACGGTGGATACGGCCTACCGGGAACTGCAACCCAGCACGGCTGGATCGAGACTTTGACTTTCCCTTCACCTTGCCTCCCTTTCCACGACCCGACATGATGCTACTCCTACTTGCAGCTGTTTAACTACAAGAACGACGCCTCGCCCAAAATGATGCAGGGCCCGAAAACGAACGAAACGAATGAATGGGGACGAAGAAAGAATGAATGATGTTTAAAATGGCAGGCAGGGTAAGCATCCCATGCCTCCATTGGTTCCTCGACAAGCAATTCGCTAACTTTAGATCGAGGTACCCAGCTATAAGCCGTTTGCCCTCTCATCTAACAGTAGTGTATTTCCCCTGTGAATGATTTTATGAACATGTATACGCTATCAGTTAAATTGTGAATGAAATGAATGAAGTGAAGTGAGCACCATGCCTCGCAGATGTTAATGAGAGGTGGAGAGTCCAGTGCTCTGGTCAGTTCTGTCCTAGTCACGTTTTTGTAGTGGCGCTAGGGAAACTCGTAACCTATTACCAACAAAGTGGTGGGCTACTCGTTTCCGTAGAAGCCGTCTGGCTGCCTGGTTGGCTGTGGCAAGTGTCGTGTGTCGTTTCGTAGGGTTTGTGTCAGTAGTGAGTAAAGAAATAGTGAATGTCACTATTTCGTCCTGTAGTCTGTTTAGTTGCCGGTCAATGTAGGATTCTATTTTCTGCATAGCAGAACGTAGAACCCCCTCGACCAGCTGTTCCGTAGTTGTTTTTTCTGTCTGTGGATCGTCTGTAGTGTTTGTCTTGGTTGTCGTTGTCTTAGCTGCATCCGCATAAGACAATTCGGGTTTGGGAAGTGTTGGGTAGAAAACGGACTGTGATGGTTTGGGTATAGGTTTCGGTATTGGTTTGTGGGTGTCTATGGGGACGTGCGTGGGATCGGTGGAGGTTATGAGATTAGTCCTTGGATATTTTGGACAGCGAGCTTGGCCCGTATAATGGGTGTCGCTGTTGCACGTGGCGCAATACCTAATCTGGGATAGGCGGTTGTGGTTGCACAGGTCGGGATTTTTGCCGCACTTAAAACAAGTCTTGGGCTTGTCGCAGTTTGTCCTTGTATGGCCGTATTGTGCACAGTTAAGGCACGGTCGGTGGAAGATTGTCTCGTGTGATGGCTCTACTCTGTAGTACCGTCCTGCAAGTTTAATTCCTTCTAGTAATTTGTCTGCTGTGGTGATGTCATTTGTGAAAATTCTAACTAAGTTGGTGGGTTTGTCTGTCTGTGCGGAGATAATTCTCTTAATGCGTGTGATGCCTGGATGTGTTACAGCCAGGATCTGCATTAGTTCGTCCTCAGAGATCAGCGTGTCGACATTTTTCATGACGACACTGATCTCTTTATTTCGGGTCTGTTTCTGTCTTGATTCACTAGGCGTAATGTTGATTTCTGCGGACGGACCGAAGTTGTACAGGGGAATTGCCCTAGCGAACTTCTCCGCGTCGTCAATCGTGGCGAATGTGAGTGTAGTTGTCTTGGTAGTGTGTGCCCAGAACTGTCGTGGAGTTTGAATGTCGAGTCGGTACTGTTTCATTAGTCGCTCTATGTGTAGTGGGTTGTTGCCGTTTTTTGTGTGGTTCAGAATTTTCAGTACTGTCCTTGTCTTGGGTACTTGTGCGGTGTTAGGAGGAGTGGGAGAAGTGGGGCTTGCCGGAGTCGAACCGGATACTTTTGTGGGGATTGGTTTGCGCCTGTTGGACCGCTTCCCTTCTGAGGATTCGTGAGACGACGCCTCAGAGCTGGGAGGTGGTCCGTTGGGAGACTTCTCTGCTGTGGGTTTAGGGACAGGAGACCTCTCTGCTCTAGGTTTTGGAGCCGGCCCTTCTGAGGGCCCCTCTTGTGGAATGGAAGTAACCTCTGCCTCTTCCTCAGAAGAAGAAGAAGATTCACTGTCCAATAGAGAGGGGGGTGGGGTGGAGGAGGGATGGGATGGGTGGCCTGGTAGTTCCCAAGGTCCGAGGAGAGTGGCGGTTGGTGGAGTTTGGTATCGGGCGTGCTTCCCGAATTGTCGTGGATGCATTAAAGTCATCTGCCGTAAGTTTTCTCGGGAGGAAAAAACGTAGGCTCTCGTGGTTTTGTTTAAAGTCAAGGTCGTTGTGGGTTTCCGTGGAGTCACTGCGTCCAGTAGGTCGGGGTCAGCGTTTGTGATCACTACTGCTCTATTAGCAGTGATCGGTGCCATGGTCTTTAGTGTATGTAAGTCGTCGATCGTCTTGGTTGGTGAAGCGCTGGACTTACCAAATGATGATGGTTGTGGTGGTGATGTTGCTTCCGGAGAGACAGGTTTTGCGGCGGCCGTCGGTTTCACCGTCTTCCGCTTCCCCGGTGGCTGGCCTCCGTCCGGCCGAGACTTGTCGACACAAGGCGGCGGCCGGCTCCCGCTGTTCATCTTCGTTGGTTGTAAGCTGGCGACTTTTACCAGTGAGTGTCTTGCTAGATTCAGCTCCCTCTTGATCCTGATCTGATCTGATCTGATGATTGATGATCTGATCTGATGATCGATGCAGGGCCCGACGGTAACCTTCACTTTTACGCCAACGTCAATAATCGACAGCGGACCAATCGTAAAGTCACAAACGTTTGCGCTGTTTCTATTGGCTCGCACTGGGAAGGCAGTACGGCATTGTCCCTGCGACTTAAATATTTTTCTCCCTCCGGGCTCATCATCAGACGAGCACCATGCCCCCCAAAGCTTCCGGAAAGGCTGCCAAGAAGGCCGGCAAGGCCCAGAAGAATATTTCGAAGGGCGATAAGAAGAAGAAGCGCAAGAGGAAGGAGAGCTACGCCATTTACATCTACAAGGTTCTGAAACAAGTTCACCCAGACACGGGAATCAGTTCAAAGGCTATGAGCATCATGAACAGCTTCGTTAACGACATCTTCGAGCGCATCGCCGCGGAAGCTTCGCGGCTCGCGCATTACAACAAGCGGTCGACCATCACCAGTCGGGAGATCCAGACAGCCGTCCGTCTCCTGCTACCCGGTGAGCTGGCCAAGCACGCCGTCAGTGAAGGGACCAAGGCCGTCACAAAATACACTAGTTCCAAGTAAGCGGGAGTGCTTGCTAGGGAATCAGCAACCGGCCCTTTTAAGGGCCACAAGTTATTCATAACAGAGTAGATGAATGAAGAACAACAGCGTTTCCCACCGAGTGAAAATTTAAATAATCACCCCGATAACACTTCTAGGATAGATAATACATTATAGGCAGTCCATGGGAGACTTGGATCCACGAGGCAAATTCGTTTCCTTAATAGTTTCGTACGACTTATATGAGAGCGCGGTGTCATTCCTACTCACTTGGCAGCATTAATTGTTGAGGGAAAACAACTTAGAAGGTAACTTGTCGACCGCGGTCATAATCCTTCCGCAGGCCACTACTGAGAATCTGTGGACATACGGGTAATCTATCTTTATTGAAACTCGGGTTCATAACATACGACTGATACTTTATATATCTGTCACGTAATCCATCAAGAGACAAATGTCCCCCCCCCCCCTAGTCAGTAGCGAGCTTCAGTCCATTCGTAGTAGCCGCCGGTGCAAGAAGTGAATTGAAGTTTGTGTGAAGTTCCGTAGTATGGCATGAAAATGATGTCGAAAATCCGACTACAGTTCCACAACCATGTGGTTGAAAGGAGGCTCCGCTGTTGAACAACAATCCACCTGTGGCTTAACTTAGAATGCCGACTAGCTGTTTTATTAATCCCGTGTCAATCCAGCAGTGTGTGACGTTGAAACGTAACCAAACTGCCGTTGATAGATAGATTTATCATCTATCCCAATGACATCCAACGAGCTTGGTAATTTAGGTACAGAGTCTAAGCAGGCAGTTTACGTGTGTGTGTGAGCGAGTGCAGGTTTTATCGAGTGCACCCCAATCCCATCGTCCTCAAGTGCCTACAGATTACGCAGTTTCATCGGCAACGGCCATACCATGTTGAAAATACCGGTTCTCGTCCGATCACCGAAGTCAAGCAACATTGGGCGTGGTCAGTACTTGGATGGGTGACCGCTTGGGAACACCACGTGCCGTTGGCGATTTTTTTTTTTACGTCACTATTTCCAGCGTGTTCTAATAAGACTTATGGGATATTATGTTCCCTTCCCTATTCCAGCTATAGCTTGGATGATGACGCCGCTGCATAATTGTAGAGTAATTGATAATTCTTAAGTACTTGCAGCTCCGTATTGAAACTTATGACTGGTAGCATATTCATATGAGACGGTTCACTTCTCTGCGTTTTCTCGAAGAAGGGAATATGTATTCAGGGGATTGTGAACGTACCTCGCGCTCTCCCTAGAAGTTAGAGACATTTTAGGTAAAGAATGTAATATACTGTACATATATGGCTAATTAAAATCCCATTAGTTACTACATTTCAGTGGGTAGTACAAATTCCATAATGAAAATATCTCTGTCCTAGTAGTTGTATCCTTTAAAGAAGCTCGTTGTTTTCCCATGATGAAGGGCAGAACTTGGTCGGTAGAAATTTAAACAGACTGCATTATCAGACCAGGCGTTATTTCAATATCAGCGTTTAGTTTAGGAAATATAGCAATAGCGGAGTTGGGAGAAGTAGTTATAGCATGTACAGTAAGTATAAACAGTTCGCTGTACTGTACAGTGAATATAAATATTTGAATGTACGATGGCAAAACATCAGACATACAGTACGTAGCTCACATATCTTTAAAAATAAATAAATAAATAAATAAATAAAAATAAAGAAGACATTCTGAGGAGTGAGTGGAAAGTGCATATTATAATGAATATTTTTAACTCTCAGTTGACATTGAGAGAGAAAGCCATGCATCGGGGAACCGGTGACTGTTTTTGCGTTACCTTCTGCTATTGGCGTTGTTGGTTAGTAACGAATGAAAGGGGTAGGACGCGGAATCAAATGTCAAAAAACGATAGGGAAATAATAGTAACTGGTTGTATTTCGATCGAGCTCGGCGTGCTGATTCACCAGTGGGGTGTTTCACAAAGTTTACAATCTTTGGAAATTGTGAACTCTGTTTGTAAACTTCTGTTTCACAATCTTTGTTTGTAAAGGTGGACTGTACAAAGGAAATCAAATCTTTACGAATGAAATTTTGCGCTCTTTACAAGTGATATGTTTGTTTCACAACGAAGGAGTAATTTTACAAACGTGTAAACTAAACTTTACTAGTGAAGTTAGCACATTTTCTACAGTAGCCCTGTTGAAATAGCTTCTAATTGTGAATGAAAAAAATAAACACATATGTATAAAATCAATTTTATAGTAACAGGGTACCATTAAGAATTACACTGAAGCAGTTGTGATGTTATTGAGTAGTTCTAGCGACTCAGACGAAGATTTTGCATTTAGGCCTAACGTAGAATTTTCCGGCCACGTTCGTATCATTGTACGAATATTAATGAAAGGTTTCGAATGAATCCCGCGCTATACTTCAGAATACCGCGTTAGTTCTTATATACGAGGAACGTATTTAATAAATACTCGCACTTAAAGAAGAAAAACTTTGCACCGAAAACCAATCACTTAATAATGCAATGTCGGCATTACTTACGCAGTATTCTGAAGTCGTTCCGAATCCCATTTCGCTGTAATCTCTCCTACAAGATATGGGACATCACATGCAACATCTGAAAGGGAAAAGTGGTGCCCTAACCTCAAAGCGAGAACTGCATTGGTTGCATAGTAGCTCTCAGTTCCCTGCGTTAGCAGATAAGAACGGAATTTATAAGATTACAGTGTGCAAAAGTTCACACATGGTAGTTGATGTTGTTACAAGATTGAAAAAACTCGAGGCGGGTTATTGATCACCGAATGTGCTTACTCGGGCAAAGGATTTTTATGCTCCTCCTGCTGGGTTCCCTAATGTTGGCGAGGTTATGGATGAAACAATAAAATATACTGATGGACCAGCAGAGAGCGAAGTTGATTTTAATGGATGGACATGTTAGCTGCTCTATCAACTGCATATAACTACGTGGGTCAAATCCATTATTTATCAATTATTTGAATGAATTTCGCGCTAACTTTCGTCAGTTAAGTCGTAGGCTAATTAATGCATTGGTATGCTCGACCAATTGCATGCCGCGAAACTCCGTTGTCGCCGATGTAGCAAAATCTAAATAAAATATATATAAAAAAATATAAACATGTCCATCGATAGTTCTAAAATTACAGCTACTTTACCTCTGATCCTTAGTGATTTTTGTAAACTGTCGTTGGCGATTTTGTTCAACCAATTATGCGTATTTGTAAGTTTGTTTCGCCGATTTTGTAAAGTTCGTTAAAACATACAAGTGAATAAGATTGCATTGTGAAACACAGTTAACAAGCATATGTAATATTTCCGTTGTTAATTGTATATTGTTAATTTGTAATTTGTTAGCGTTGTGAAACATGCCCCCATTTACCTTTAGAGGTAATATCTACATTAATATTTAGTTAAAATTTAAAGAAATTTTAAACGAATGGAAGCTGCATTTTAATTCACCCCAAATTACTATGTTCCCTTTCAGATTATCAGCTGTTGTTGTTGTTGTTGTTGTATTGTAAGTTCTCACTTATTGTTAGCTAGCCGTACCCGTTCGCTCCGCTCCACCTGTTAGAAATAAATATAAAGTAATTACATAATTAAAATAGGACGTCTGATCCAGGGAACAACTTTTACAACAGCGCAAGATAATCTGCTTCGCATATTACCCAATTTTTTTTTAGCACTGCATTTATTGCATATATATTTTATGTATTTTAACACGATTCAATTGAGCATAGTTAAAATATGAATTATTAAAATAATGGATTGCCAAGCTAAAGTACTATTACTGCATACTAAATCAATACACTCTCGTTGTTCGTTAATTCTCTGAGATTAAAATGCGTGTACATAAATATTATTTTAAGAAATACAGAAAACGAATGTACAAAATAGCCTATCAAATTTTCTGTGCATAAGAAGCTATTTTAATCTTACCTGTCCTCGATTTACTCAGACGTTACTGTAATAACATTATAGCATTATGTCCATCTAGAGAAACTACAGTTTCCAATGGTGAAATAATAACTAATTATACAAATCAGTTAATTTACGAGCTTGTGATATTACTTCATACAAACACAGAAACATTCCCTGTAGGCTATGTTTAATAGCTTTCGATTGTTTGTTGATGTCCAAGGCCCCTGTTTCGATTGTTGTTGTCCAAGGCCCCTTATAGACGAAGTCATTTGTTCTTAATTCATTGCACCGTCTTAGATAGCGTTATTTTAATTTTAAAACTCATTTATCTCATTAAATATCAGTCCTATCAAAATGTTGTAAAAAAATAAAACTTAACGGAAATCATTTTTAAAGGAACATCTGTTATGTAACATTTTTTCTCAAATATCAATAATAAGCGAGATATTTCGATTTATTTAATTCAGGCCCCCTTATAACTCCCCTTTTAAATAATGTATTTCGAATGCCATATAGCCTAAAATCTAAGTTACAACAAACTTAATTTATATTCCAGTTTTCATATAAATCGGTTCAGCCATTATCGCGTGAAAAGGTAACAAACATACAGACAGACATACAAACAAAAATTTCAAAAATGCGATTTTCGGTTTCAGGGTGGTTAATTATATATGTTAGGACCAATTACTTTTGGAAAATCGAAACTTACCAGAAAAATTTCGGCTACAGATTTATTATTAGTATAGATAGTACGAGATACGACCGCAATTTTGTACGACTAGTGTAATGAAGGAATGCAAAAAATTATTTTGGAACTTTGCAATGTTAGTCTATCATTAAAATAAAATTAAATCTTAATTCGTCCCTTTTGCAGGAGTCTTCTTCATCCAGTATGTTGTTGGCTGATATGGAGGAGGAGGGGGGGGGGACATGCTCTAAAGGGATTAAATTTGCTTAGCAAATCGATATGGTGACTAACGCTTGCAATGCGTCATAGCTATAATTGTACTGCGCGGTAATTTCAGAGTAATAAGAGTTCAGTTCAGGGATCTGCTAATTTCTTCATATTGTGTTCGGCAATGGAATAGTACCGCAGTAGCATTAAGAGGTTTTTATAATTTGAACTGATATGTGCAGGTATATTGACCCCCCCCCCCTCCCACCGCTGGCCGACGCGGACTGCAATGACAACAGTAAGCCACACGTCATACGTAAGCCTTTCTTCTTCTTCATCTTTGCTCGCCTGGCAAATACAGTCTTGGATTTCACATATTCAATTTTTCACAGTCCCAACTCCCTTGCATGGACGTGTTTTCACGTACCTTTAAAGTTTCTCCTCTCATTCATTCAGTCTATTCGCAAGCCTGAGGGTTTTCCGTGGTTTTCCCTAAGGAGCTAAGACAAATGTAGGGATGAGCCCAGAAAGAAAAGGGCATTCACTTCCTTAGACCCTGGTAACTGCTCTTTTTAGAGGAAGGAGGAGGAGAAAGAAACCCCCCCACCCCCACCGACGTGGACTGCAATGACAACAGTAAGCAACACGTTATATGTAAAGCCTTTATTATTATTATTATTATTATTATTATTATTATTATTTACAATGGGACTAAAGGTGGTGTAGATACACTATGTCAAATGTGCCACAATCTTTCCTGCAATAGAAAGACGAGGCGCTGGCCACTAGCAATATTTTACAACATGCTAAATATTGCAAGTATAAATTCATGGATAATTTATAGTTAGAAGAACTCAGAAAACAATATCAAGAAAACAATTCATTTTCCAATTGTGTGAAGAGCTGACAAAACCGTGGATGCAGCACCGCTTTGCACGTCCTACTTTACACCGATCTCTGCGGGCAACAATTGAAGAACATCTGAACATTGCTGTGCAACAACAATGCCAGGTAATGCAGCCAGATGGTGAACGTACTGTTTGCTATAAATGTCCTGCAAAGAAGAGGAGAATGATGACAACATTTTGTGGACTTTGCAAAAAGGGGTTCTGCAGAGAACATCGCGCTGTTGTTTGCACTAATTGTAAATAGGACAATAACATGAACGTAAAGACTTTATGACAAACTTAAAATTAAATGAACACTAATGGCTACGAAAAGTGTAAAAGTTGTTAAATGTGTGATATTGAGTTGATTTCAGTTAATTAAAATGTGAGTAGTAAAAATTACGAATGCTTACCTTTAACATGAGTACAGTGATGATTACCTGTCTAGGGTTAAGTAGTCGCGTGGTGAGTTTAGGAATTCCCAGACCACCTCTAAGATTGTTTAAAATAAAGGTATTGTAATCGTACGTTTCTGTCTTTTGTCAATAGTAACGTTGACCTTTCTTTTTCGAGAAAACAAAATCTGTTGTACAGTTAAAGGTACTGAAATAGTAAGAAATTTTCTGAAATCCCCACGCGTTTGCAAGTGTAAGTCTCTGTTGTAACCTGTTGATTTACGAGAGACTGCGTGTGCTTCCGTACAGTGTTTCTAAAATGTGCAGTAACGAGTCAGAAATCATTGGAATGTAGTGTAGGTGTGTTTGTTATAACCGGGAATCAATCCGCAGTACTTGACCAATCAACTACGGGAAATATCAGAAAAATTGGCAGGAGTTAGCAAGAAAAACAAAGGTAAAATATCACGTGAACGAGCACCGATACCGAGCACTATGTACAATATACCCTAGAGAAAAAGACAAGAAAACAAAAGTCAACCGCTGCAAGTGTTACGAAGTGGTGTGTGAAACATATAATGAAGAATGTCTGCGGGAAGCGCATCTAGTGAGATAAAGGGTGAAATGGAGGATTCTGCTAAAAATAAAGAAAGGAAGAAAAATGTTTACAGTTAATACAAGTATTGTTTTCTCTTGTGGGTTTATGTTTAGTATAATAGATGTGTGTGTGTGTGTGTGTGTGTGTGTGTGTGTTTCATTAAAAATTAGCATATCCTTAATGAATACATCCTAAGTGGTATAAATGAAATTGTATAAACTGCAGGGAATCTTAAAATATGAAAATTGCGATAGTTGTTTTCTTTACAGTCCGACCTTTTTTAATAAACTAGTGTGAGATATGAAGTTTTGCACATTTAAGGGTTGTTAACATGAATGTAAGGAATATATATTATGATATGATATGATATGATTCTCAAATACTCTGTCCTGCTGACCCTTCACATTTCTGTATTCGGGCGAGTGTGTATTCTTCTTCTTCTTCTTCTTCTTCTTCTTCTTATTATTATTATTACTATTACTATAATTATTATTATTATTATTATTATTATTATTATTATTATTATTATTGTGTGAAGAGTTGTATCGGAAGTGCTTTATAGACTAAATTAATAATTTCTATCTTAACTGAAATATTTACATTATATTTCACACAGTATAGTTACAGGTAGCATAAATTCAGATAATGGTTTTTATATGGGAATCTACTTCTTGTGTTTAGAGGCTACATTTATACAGAGTTAATAATTTCTCCCCTATGTAACATATTTCCATGAAATTTTATACGCATCTATGCAAAAACGAATTATGCTCGTGTAATTAGGGAATTAGGGAAAAATTAGTGTTTCTGATAATTTTTAATGTTTTAATAGAAATTATGCTCCTAAAAGATGACTAGCCTGCCATATTTTTCGCAGTTGGTAACAAAATGCTAGATTCATGGATATACTCCATAATTTAGTTGTTCATTATATGTTCAAGAAGTGTTGAATTTTTCTTGGAGAAATTAAGCTCCTTCATCCAGACTCTGAAAAGTGGCTGCTGTCGAATTCGTAAAGCGCCACCAAGAGATGAATATAACATCTAAGTTTGCAGGATGTAGCAGCTAAATTTTAAGCCGTATAGAGTTTAATATTTGATTAATGTGTGGGTAGAAGAATTGAAAGTTAACTCAGGTTTACTTGTAATGCACAGCCTGTTAAATATGTCGTAAAAAAAAAAAAAAAAAAAAAAAACTAGTTGCACAAATCTCAGTAAACGTGCCAATTAAATGAATGCTAACGTATTATAGATTGCTTTTCGCGTATTAAATGAAAGTACACATCTTGTCCTATGACCTCCATAAGGGAAGGTTTAACAATATAAAACAGCCACTGACCCCACGAACAAAAATCAACTGAAGAGCGTGACTTAAAAAAAAAAAAAAAAAAAAAAAAAAAAAAAAAAAAAAAAAAAAAAAAAAACTCATGTTTTGTCCCACCTCTTACTGATATTGATGTTTTGTATGTTGTTGTGCACAATGCCTAGCTTTTTTGTTTAAGCCTAGATATTACTTAAACTTCGGTTATGATGAAGTTGATTTTCTTACATAGTTTTGCGTTCTGGACAACTGTGCGCCGGCATCTCTCGGAACATCCGAGATCAGGTCCCTATCCCCTCCACCGCAAAGTCAAATAGCGTCTGTCACTTGATTTTGAATATTAAACAAACATACCATCACGGCATTTCCGTTATGGCATCTGGTGTCATCAATAAGCTACAAATAAAGGAAAGAAAGAAAGAAAGAAAGAAAGAAAGAAAGAAAGAAAGAAAGAAAGAAAGAAAGTAGCACAGTCACTGTCCTGAACAAGGTACGCAAGTATTATTTTAATTAATGCGTATCGCCTACCAGCCGCCGAAACTATTCGACAGGAGAGTGAATATCCTACACGGTCCTGTAAAAATGTTCTGAATACACTAAATGACGTGTAATTTTTTTTCTATTATTAGGACAATTGAACGTGTCATTGCTCCTGCGGGTTGCTTTGTTTCACACCACAGAGAATTCAGGTTCTCTACCCCCCGGGATTCTAGAGATAAGAGAGCGATGAGGTTAAAGGAGTAGGCGTTTGTTCGTGTTTTTGTTTTTACTTTAGAAAAATTGCGAAACGTGACGCAATAGCGATAAGTTTTATGAACAAGTTTGCTGAATCGACCAATTGAAGGTAATTTATATTTTGCTAAAGAAGAGAGGAGATTAATGAAATCAGTTATTGTAATAATCGTAGTAGATTGAAGGAATTGTTTGTATTCAAACTCCTTTTGTGAAATAAGCTGCTCGGATGCTTATCAGGGTGACGGTTATAAATGTTATCGTAATACCCACCCGAGGTCACAAAGGTCACAGTCTTCCGCTTGTCCTTTCCTAAGCAGACCACGTCTGTACTATCGAAAATAATGAGTCACAGTTATAGTTTCGTGAAAGTAAAAAATGTTAGATAGGAGACAAGTAGCTACTCTTATACAATCATAATCACATTTTGTATCCAATATAGTATAAACGAGCTACATGTAAGTACTGTGTAAAGTTTCATTAAAACAATATATTATATATGAGACAAGTCACTAATTTTTGTCAAAACGCATCGTCTATAAAGGGGTAGTTTCTCCTCTTATACAGTAGTGACTATAGTGCGAAGTTTCATGGAAATATGTCACATTTTTAGTCCAGCTAGATTTGCTTTCTGGACCACTTTGAGCCTTGGCGCTTGTGATCGGTCGGACGGAGGATCACTCGTCCCGGCGGCGTTAACCCTTAATTTGGTAAATATATATAATGTGCAATATTATAGAACTGTGAAATTTTTTTTTAATTTTCCTAAGAAACTTTGTTATCCATCGTTCTATTAAAAAATTGTTTATTAACCTATAGGATACATTGCGATATTTGTCAAACAGGCTGTGGGAAAATGCTGATACGGTGAGGAATGGAAAGGGAGAAACCATTTATATTATTGAGGTGACCTTGAACTGAGGGTAGTAGGAACGAGACCTGGAGTACGGTACAACCGGCTCTTCCGAGAAATAACTAGTGGCCCTGAAAAGGGCCTTTTTGCGGGCAGGAGTACCTTTGTTAATTCAAGCCCTCTCGCCGCGGATGCGCCTAGCCAGCTGAATATCCTTGGGCATAATGGTCACGCGCTTGGCGTGGATGGCGCAAAGGTTGGTATCCTCGAAGAGACCGACGAGGTATGCCTCGCTTGCCTCCTGCAAGGCCATTACGGCTGAGCTCTGGAAACGGAGGTCGGTTTTGAAATCCTGAGCGATTTCACGCACCAAGCGCTGGAAAGGCAGCTTGCGGATGAGGAGCTCGGTGCTCTTCTGGTAACGACGGATCTCGCGAAGAGCAACTGTACCAGGTCGGTATCGATGGGGTTTCTTCACGCCTCCAGTAGCCGGTGCGCTCTTCCTAGCGGCCTTCGTTGCCAGCTGCTTTCGTGGAGCCTTGCCTCCCGTGGACTTACGCGCAGTTTGCTTCGTACGTGCCATCGCTTACTCCTTCGTCCTCGCAACCCAAGTTGACGCAATACAGTCGCGCCCGCTGCCCCCAAGAGGGGTATTTATGTCTTCGCCCGTTGAGAAGCCACGCCCCTTCCGTAATGTGATTGGTCCGCGGGTTTTAGTATATAAACCAAAAAATGACCCGCCGTCGAGATCACTTTTAACCTTCGTCACACGAGCAACATGACTGGACGCGGCAAGGGAGGCAAGGGTCTTGGCAAAGGTGGAGCGAAGCGCCACAGGAAGGTTCTCCGAGATAATATTCAGGGCATCACGAAGCCGGCCATTCGTCGTCTCGCCCGACGTGGAGGCGTAAAGCGTATCTCCGGCCTCATCTACGAGGAGACGAGAGGTGTTCTCAAGGTCTTTCTGGAGAACGTAATCCGTGACGCTGTAACATACACCGAGCACGCGAAGCGGAAGACAGTCACGGCCATGGACGTGGTATACGCCTTGAAGAGGCAGGGGAGGACTCTCTACGGGTTCGGCGGTTAGACTGCCTACACACGTCTGCTGCCGAATCCGTCGGCAAAACGGCCCTTTTCAGGGCCATAAAATCCGTCTAAAAAGGGCAGTAGTTGTCGAGATTAATTTAATTCACCTTTACTGTGTGACCACTAGCTCAACAGGCCAGTGCGGAAAACAGAACTTATTTCGTAGGGGCACTTCAGTATCAGCAAAAGACGTTGTAAGAAATGCCTCTCCGTTTTTCAAATGGGTCTGACCCCAACGCTTGGTATATCAAGTGGAAAGACCGGATTCCTCTGTGAAGCCTTGCTCCTCGGATTATGTTACCTGTTACTGTAAACTTCTGTAAGTCAATAATCACTGTCCGAAGAATTGGTGGGTAATATGACAACGCAGGTAGGCAATGCTCACCAGACCGTAACAAGGAACCGAGGGGATTGACACATACTGAACATCACATCACCACGTTTTTGCAATGCCAACTTTTAGGTCATAGGAATCCAGTGTGGTAAACACTGGGGAGAAGAGGTACACATCGCATGTCAGAACACAGGACTTCGTCCTGTCAGACAACTTCCACGTATAGCTTGCGTCATTTCGGTTCGAACGAAACGACAGAGAGAGGGGAAATTCGAACGCAAATTGTCAAAGCCTTCGATTCCTACGAGAAGGTCATGTCATCATCTCAGTATTGGGGTTCCTGCGCGTGCGGCCAATATGTGCACCAACAAACAAACGCATTAGGAACTCTATTATAACGCCGTAAGTTGTTCACCAGTTATCGATTTCTTATTCAAAATTAGTTTCATTCGTAGTATGTAGTAAAGTAAACTAGTATATTCAAACGTATATGTCTAAAACCACGATGGGCACCAAAGAAGGGGACTTGTGATTATTTTCACGATAATCTCCATTACTCTAATATGATAGAAATATATTACATAAATTTCGAAGCCAACTATGTACCTTGGCATCATCATCTAATTTAACTCGTATTGTGTTAAATTATATAATAATAATGAAACCTTTCTATATGCATCAGTATAATGTGTTATCACACAATAGCCTAGTAAATGTACAACGGTTTCAAGTACTTCAGTGCGAACCTGGGACAACGACATCGTTCAGAGCACAAAATTACAGAATGATGATATTAAATCAGCCCACCGGTATAGAGAGAGAGAGAAAGTTGACACGCGTAATGAAATTACATTACGAAGCCGTGAGAGAGGATTAACAATACTGGCTATTTCTGACTTTTGTGAGGTTAGTGGGGCCCTTAAAAGGGCCGTTTTACGGAGAAGGGGCTTAAGCCTTCTTCTCGGTTTTCTTCGGGAGGAGAACCGCCTGGATGTTGGGCAACACACCACCCTGGGCGATGGTGACGCCGGACAGGAGTTTGTTCAGCTCCTCGTCGTTGCGAATGGCGAGCTGTAAGTGACGAGGAATGATCCTAGTCTTCTTGTTGTCACGAGCTGCGTTGCCAGCCAACTCGAGAACTTCGGCCGCCAGGTACTCCATCACCGCGGCCAGGTAGACTGGCGCACCGGCACCAACTCGCTCTGCGTAATTGCCCTTACGCAAAAGACGGTGGATACGGCCTACCGGGAACTGCAACCCAGCACGGCTGGATCGAGACTTTGACTTTCCCTTCACCTTGCCTCCCTTTCCACGACCCGACATGATGCTACTCCTACTTGCAGCTGTTTAACTACAAGAACGACGCCTCGCCCAAAATGATGCAGGGCCCGAAAACGAACGAAACGAATGAATGGGGACGAAGAAAGAATGAATGATGTTTAAAATGGCAGGCAGGGTAAGCATCCCATGCCTCCATTGGTTCCTCGACAAGCAATTCGCTAACTTTAGATCGAGGTACCCAGCTATAAGCCGTTTGCCCTCTCATCTAACAGTAGTGTATTTCCCCTGTGAATGATTTTATGAACATGTATACGCTATCAGTTAAATTGTGAATGAAATGAATGAAGTGAAGTGAGCACCATGCCTCGCAGATGTTAATGAGAGGTGGAGAGTCCAGTGCTCTGGTCAGTTCTGTCCTAGTCACGTTTTTGTAGTGGCGCTAGGGAAACTCGTAACCTATTACCAACAAAGTGGTGGGCTACTCGTTTCCGTAGAAGCCGTCTGGCTGCCTGGTTGGCTGTGGCAAGTGTCGTGTGTCGTTTCGTAGGGTTTGTGTCAGTAGTGAGTAAAGAAATAGTGAATGTCACTATTTCGTCCTGTAGTCTGTTTAGTTGCCGGTCAATGTAGGATTCTATTTTCTGCATAGCAGAACGTAGAACCCCCTCGACCAGCTGTTCCGTAGTTGTTTTTTCTGTCTGTGGATCGTCTGTAGTGTTTGTCTTGGTTGTCGTTGTCTTAGCTGCATCCGCATAAGACAATTCGGGTTTGGGAAGTGTTGGGTAGAAAACGGACTGTGATGGTTTGGGTATAGGTTTCGGTATTGGTTTGTGGGTGTCTATGGGGACGTGCGTGGGATCGGTGGAGGTTATGAGATTAGTCCTTGGATATTTTGGACAGCGAGCTTGGCCCGTATAATGGGTGTCGCTGTTGCACGTGGCGCAATACCTAATCTGGGATAGGCGGTTGTGGTTGCACAGGTCGGGATTTTTGCCGCACTTAAAACAAGTCTTGGGCTTGTCGCAGTTTGTCCTTGTATGGCCGTATTGTGCACAGTTAAGGCACGGTCGGTGGAAGATTGTCTCGTGTGATGGCTCTACTCTGTAGTACCGTCCTGCAAGTTTAATTCCTTCTAGTAATTTGTCTGCTGTGGTGATGTCATTTGTGAAAATTCTAACTAAGTTGGTGGGTTTGTCTGTCTGTGCAGAGATAATTCTCTTAATGCGTGTGATGCCTGGATGTGTTACAGCCAGGATCTGCATTAGTTCGTCCTCAGAGATCAGCGTGTCGACATTTTTCATGACGACACTGATCTCTTTATTTCGGGTCTGTTTCTGTCTTGATTCACTAGGCGTAATGTTGATTTCTGCGGACGGACCGAAGTTGTACAGGGGAATTGCCCTAGCGAACTTCTCCGCGTCGTCAATCGTGGCGAATGTGAGTGTAGTTGTCTTGGTAGTGTGTGCCCAGAACTGTCGTGGAGTTTGAATGTCGAGTCGGTACTGTTTCATTAGTCGCTCTATGTGTAGTGGGTTGTTGCCGTTTTTTGTGTGGTTCAGAATTTTCAGTACTGTCCTTGTCTTGGGTACTTGTGCGGTGTTAGGAGGAGTGGGAGAAGTGGGGCTTGCCGGAGTCGAACCGGATACTTTTGTGGGGATTGGTTTGCGCCTGTTGGACCGCTTCCCTTCTGAGGATTCGTGAGACGACGCCTCAGAGCTGGGAGGTGGTCCGTTGGGAGACTTCTCTGCTGTGGGTTTAGGGACAGGAGACCTCTCTGCTCTAGGTTTTGGAGCCGGCCCTTCTGAGGGCCCCTCTTGTGGAATGGAAGTAACCTCTGCCTCTTCCTCAGAAGAAGAAGAAGATTCACTGTCCAATAGAGAGGGGGGTGGGGTGGAGGAGGGATGGGATGGGTGGCCTGGTAGTTCCCAAGGTCCGAGGAGAGTGGCGGTTGGTGGAGTTTGGTATCGGGCGTGCTTCCCGAATTGTCGTGGATGCATTAAAGTCATCTGCCGTAAGTTTTCTCGGGAGGAAAAAACGTAGGCTCTCGTGGTTTTGTTTAAAGTCAAGGTCGTTGTGGGTTTCCGTGGAGTCACTGCGTCCAGTAGGTCGGGGTCAGCGTTTGTGATCACTACTGCTCTATTAGCAGTGATCGGTGCCATGGTCTTTAGTGTATGTAAGTCGTCGATCGTCTTGGTTGGTGAAGCGCTGGACTTACCAAATGATGATGGTTGTGGTGGTGATGTTGCTTCCGGAGAGACAGGTTTTGCGGCGGCCGTCGGTTTCACCGTCTTCCGCTTCCCCGGTGGCTGGCCTCCGTCCGGCCGAGACTTGTCGACACAAGGCGGCGGCCGGCTCCCGCTGTTCATCTTCGTTGGTTGTAAGCTGGCGACTTTTACCAGTGAGTGTCTTGCTAGATTCAGCTCCCTCTTGATCCTGATCTGATCTGATCTGATGATTGATGATCTGATCTGATGATCGATGCAGGGCCCGACGGTAACCTTCACTTTTACGCCAACGTCAATAATCGACAGCGGACCAATCGTAAAGTCACAAACGTTTGCGCTGTTTCTATTGGCTCGCACTGGGAAGGCAGTACGGCATTGTCCCTGCGACTTAAATATTTTTCTCCCTCCGGGCTCATCATCAGACGAGCACCATGCCCCCCAAAGCTTCCGGAAAGGCTGCCAAGAAGGCCGGCAAGGCCCAGAAGAATATTTCGAAGGGCGATAAGAAGAAGAAGCGCAAGAGGAAGGAGAGCTACGCCATTTACATCTACAAGGTTCTGAAACAAGTTCACCCAGACACGGGAATCAGTTCAAAGGCTATGAGCATCATGAACAGCTTCGTTAACGACATCTTCGAGCGCATCGCCGCGGAAGCTTCGCGGCTCGCGCATTACAACAAGCGGTCGACCATCACCAGTCGGGAGATCCAGACAGCCGTCCGTCTCCTGCTACCCGGTGAGCTGGCCAAGCACGCCGTCAGTGAAGGGACCAAGGCCGTCACAAAATACACTAGTTCCAAGTAAGCGGGAGTGCTTGCTAGGGAATCAGCAACCGGCCCTTTTAAGGGCCACAAGTTATTCATAACAGAGTAGATGAATGAAGAACAACAGCGTTTCCCACCGAGTGAAAATTTAAATAATCACCCCGATAACACTTCTAGGATAGATAATACATTATAGGCAGTCCATGGGAGACTTGGATCCACGAGGCAAATTCGTTTCCTTAATAGTTTCGTACGACTTATATGAGAGCGCGGTGTCATTCCTACTCACTTGGCAGCATTAATTGTTGAGGGAAAACAACTTAGAAGGTAACTTGTCGACCGCGGTCATAATCCTTCCGCAGGCCACTACTGAGAATCTGTGGACATACGGGTAATCTATCTTTATTGAAACTCGGGTTCATAACATACGACTGATACTTTATATATCTGTCACGTAATCCATCAAGAGACAAATGTCCCCCCCCCCCCTAGTCAGTAGCGAGCTTCAGTCCATTCGTAGTAGCCGCCGGTGCAAGAAGTGAATTGAAGTTTGTGTGAAGTTCCGTAGTATGGCATGAAAATGATGTCGAAAATCCGACTACAGTTCCACAACCATGTGGTTGAAAGGAGGCTCCGCTGTTGAACAACAATCCACCTGTGGCTTAACTTAGAATGCCGACTAGCTGTTTTATTAATCCCGTGTCAATCCAGCAGTGTGTGACGTTGAAACGTAACCAAACTGCCGTTGATAGATAGATTTATCATCTATCCCAATGACATCCAACGAGCTTGGTAATTTAGGTACAGAGTCTAAGCAGGCAGTTTACGTGTGTGTGTGAGCGAGTGCAGGTTTTATCGAGTGCACCCCAATCCCATCGTCCTCAAGTGCCTACAGATTACGCAGTTTCATCGGCAACGGCCATACCATGTTGAAAATACCGGTTCTCGTCCGATCACCGAAGTCAAGCAACATTGGGCGTGGTCAGTACTTGGATGGGTGACCGCTTGGGAACACCACGTGCCGTTGGCGATTTTTTTTTTTACGTCACTATTTCCAGCGTGTTCTAATAAGACTTATGGGATATTATGTTCCCTTCCCTATTCCAGCTATAGCTTGGATGATGACGCCGCTGCATAATTGTAGAGTAATTGATAATTCTTAAGTACTTGCAGCTCCGTATTGAAACTTATGACTGGTAGCATATTCATATGAGACGGTTCACTTCTCTGCGTTTTCTCGAAGAAGGGAATATGTATTCAGGGGATTGTGAACGTACCTCGCGCTCTCCCTAGAAGTTAGAGACATTTTAGGTAAAGAATGTAATATACTGTACATATATGGCTAATTAAAATCCCATTAGTTACTACATTTCAGTGGGTAGTACAAATTCCATAATGAAAATATCTCTGTCCTAGTAGTTGTATCCTTTAAAGAAGCTCGTTGTTTTCCCATGATGAAGGGCAGAACTTGGTCGGTAGAAATTTAAACAGACTGCATTATCAGACCAGGCGTTATTTCAATATCAGCGTTTAGTTTAGGAAATATAGCAATAGCGGAGTTGGGAGAAGTAGTTATAGCATGTACAGTAAGTATAAACAGTTCGCTGTACTGTACAGTGAATATAAATATTTGAATGTACGATGGCAAAACATCAGACATACAGTACGTAGCTCACATATCTTTAAAAATAAATAAATAAATAAATAAATAAAAATAAAGAAGACATTCTGAGGAGTGAGTGGAAAGTGCATATTATAATGAATATTTTTAACTCTCAGTTGACATTGAGAGAGAAAGCCATGCATCGGGGAACCGGTGACTGTTTTTGCGTTACCTTCTGCTATTGGCGTTGTTGGTTAGTAACGAATGAAAGGGGTAGGACGCGGAATCAAATGTCAAAAAACGATAGGGAAATAATAGTAACTGGTTGTATTTCGATCGAGCTCGGCGTGCTGATTCACCAGTGGGGTGTTTCACAAAGTTTACAATCTTTGGAAATTGTGAACTCTGTTTGTAAACTTCTGTTTCACAATCTTTGTTTGTAAAGGTGGACTGTACAAAGGAAATCAAATCTTTACGAATGAAATTTTGCGCTCTTTACAAGTGATATGTTTGTTTCACAACGAAGGAGTAATTTTACAAACGTGTAAACTAAACTTTACTAGTGAAGTTAGCACATTTTCTACAGTAGCCCTGTTGAAATAGCTTCTAATTGTGAATGAAAAAAATAAACACATATGTATAAAATCAATTTTATAGTAACAGGGTACCATTAAGAATTACACTGAAGCAGTTGTGATGTTATTGAGTAGTTCTAGCGACTCAGACGAAGATTTTGCATTTAGGCCTAACGTAGAATTTTCCGGCCACGTTCGTATCATTGTACGAATATTAATGAAAGGTTTCGAATGAATCCCGCGCTATACTTCAGAATACCGCGTTAGTTCTTATATACGAGGAACGTATTTAATAAATACTCGCACTTAAAGAAGAAAAACTTTGCACCGAAAACCAATCACTTAATAATGCAATGTCGGCATTACTTACGCAGTATTCTGAAGTCGTTCCGAATCCCATTTCGCTGTAATCTCTCCTACAAGATATGGGACATCACATGCAACATCTGAAAGGGAAAAGTGGTGCCCTAACCTCAAAGCGAGAACTGCATTGGTTGCATAGTAGCTCTCAGTTCCCTGCGTTAGCAGATAAGAACGGAATTTATAAGATTACAGTGTGCAAAAGTTCACACATGGTAGTTGATGTTGTTACAAGATTGAAAAAACTCGAGGCGGGTTATTGATCACCGAATGTGCTTACTCGGGCAAAGGATTTTTATGCTCCTCCTGCTGGGTTCCCTAATGTTGGCGAGGTTATGGATGAAACAATAAAATATACTGATGGACCAGCAGAGAGCGAAGTTGATTTTAATGGATGGACATGTTAGCTGCTCTATCAACTGCATATAACTACGTGGGTCAAATCCATTATTTATCAATTATTTGAATGAATTTCGCGCTAACTTTCGTCAGTTAAGTCGTAGGCTAATTAATGCATTGGTATGCTCGACCAATTGCATGCCGCGAAACTCCGTTGTCGCCGATGTAGCAAAATCTAAATAAAATATATATAAAAAAATATAAACATGTCCATCGATAGTTCTAAAATTACAGCTACTTTACCTCTGATCCTTAGTGATTTTTGTAAACTGTCGTTGGCGATTTTGTTCAACCAATTATGCGTATTTGTAAGTTTGTTTCGCCGATTTTGTAAAGTTCGTTAAAACATACAAGTGAATAAGATTGCATTGTGAAACACAGTTAACAAGCATATGTAATATTTCCGTTGTTAATTGTATATTGTTAATTTGTAATTTGTTAGCGTTGTGAAACATGCCCCCATTTACCTTTAGAGGTAATATCTACATTAATATTTAGTTAAAATTTAAAGAAATTTTAAACGAATGGAAGCTGCATTTTAATTCACCCCAAATTACTATGTTCCCTTTCAGATTATCAGCTGTTGTTGTTGTTGTTGTTGTATTGTAAGTTCTCACTTATTGTTAGCTAGCCGTACCCGTTCGCTCCGCTCCACCTGTTAGAAATAAATATAAAGTAATTACATAATTAAAATAGGACGTCTGATCCAGGGAACAACTTTTACAACAGCGCAAGATAATCTGCTTCGCATATTACCCAATTTTTTTTTAGCACTGCATTTATTGCATATATATTTTATGTATTTTAACACGATTCAATTGAGCATAGTTAAAATATGAATTATTAAAATAATGGATTGCCAAGCTAAAGTACTATTACTGCATACTAAATCAATACACTCTCGTTGTTCGTTAATTCTCTGAGATTAAAATGCGTGTACATAAATATTATTTTAAGAAATACAGAAAACGAATGTACAAAATAGCCTATCAAATTTTCTGTGCATAAGAAGCTATTTTAATCTTACCTGTCCTCGATTTACTCAGACGTTACTGTAATAACATTATAGCATTATGTCCATCTAGAGAAACTACAGTTTCCAATGGTGAAATAATAACTAATTATACAAATCAGTTAATTTACGAGCTTGTGATATTACTTCATACAAACACAGAAACATTCCCTGTAGGCTATGTTTAATAGCTTTCGATTGTTTGTTGATGTCCAAGGCCCCTGTTTCGATTGTTGTTGTCCAAGGCCCCTTATAGACGAAGTCATTTGTTCTTAATTCATTGCACCGTCTTAGATAGCGTTATTTTAATTTTAAAACTCATTTATCTCATTAAATATCAGTCCTATCAAAATGTTGTAAAAAAATAAAACTTAACGGAAATCATTTTTAAAGGAACATCTGTTATGTAACATTTTTTCTCAAATATCAATAATAAGCGAGATATTTCGATTTATTTAATTCAGGCCCCCTTATAACTCCCCTTTTAAATAATGTATTTCGAATGCCATATAGCCTAAAATCTAAGTTACAACAAACTTAATTTATATTCCAGTTTTCATATAAATCGGTTCAGCCATTATCGCGTGAAAAGGTAACAAACATACAGACAGACATACAAACAAAAATTTCAAAAATGCGATTTTCGGTTTCAGGGTGGTTAATTATATATGTTAGGACCAATTACTTTTGGAAAATCGAAACTTACCAGAAAAATTTCGGCTACAGATTTATTATTAGTATAGATAGTACGAGATACGACCGCAATTTTGTACGACTAGTGTAATGAAGGAATGCAAAAAATTATTTTGGAACTTTGCAATGTTAGTCTATCATTAAAATAAAATTAAATCTTAATTCGTCCCTTTTGCAGGAGTCTTCTTCATCCAGTATGTTGTTGGCTGATATGGAGGAGGAGGGGGGGGGGACATGCTCTAAAGGGATTAAATTTGCTTAGCAAATCGATATGGTGACTAACGCTTGCAATGCGTCATAGCTATAATTGTACTGCGCGGTAATTTCAGAGTAATAAGAGTTCAGTTCAGGGATCTGCTAATTTCTTCATATTGTGTTCGGCAATGGAATAGTACCGCAGTAGCATTAAGAGGTTTTTATAATTTGAACTGATATGTGCAGGTATATTGACCCCCCCCCCCTCCCACCGCTGGCCGACGCGGACTGCAATGACAACAGTAAGCCACACGTCATACGTAAGCCTTTCTTCTTCTTCATCTTTGCTCGCCTGGCAAATACAGTCTTGGATTTCACATATTCAATTTTTCACAGTCCCAACTCCCTTGCATGGACGTGTTTTCACGTACCTTTAAAGTTTCTCCTCTCATTCATTCAGTCTATTCGCAAGCCTGAGGGTTTTCCGTGGTTTTCCCTAAGGAGCTAAGACAAATGTAGGGATGAGCCCAGAAAGAAAAGGGCATTCACTTCCTTAGACCCTGGTAACTGCTCTTTTTAGAGGAAGGAGGAGGAGAAAGAAACCCCCCCACCCCCACCGACGTGGACTGCAATGACAACAGTAAGCAACACGTTATATGTAAAGCCTTTATTATTATTATTATTATTATTATTATTATTATTATTTACAATGGGACTAAAGGTGGTGTAGATACACTATGTCAAATGTGCCACAATCTTTCCTGCAATAGAAAGACGAGGCGCTGGCCACTAGCAATATTTTACAACATGCTAAATATTGCAAGTATAAATTCATGGATAATTTATAGTTAGAAGAACTCAGAAAACAATATCAAGAAAACAATTCATTTTCCAATTGTGTGAAGAGCTGACAAAACCGTGGATGCAGCACCGCTTTGCACGTCCTACTTTACACCGATCTCTGCGGGCAACAATTGAAGAACATCTGAACATTGCTGTGCAACAACAATGCCAGGTAATGCAGCCAGATGGTGAACGTACTGTTTGCTATAAATGTCCTGCAAAGAAGAGGAGAATGATGACAACATTTTGTGGACTTTGCAAAAAGGGGTTCTGCAGAGAACATCGCGCTGTTGTTTGCACTAATTGTAAATAGGACAATAACATGAACGTAAAGACTTTATGACAAACTTAAAATTAAATGAACACTAATGGCTACGAAAAGTGTAAAAGTTGTTAAATGTGTGATATTGAGTTGATTTCAGTTAATTAAAATGTGAGTAGTAAAAATTACGAATGCTTACCTTTAACATGAGTACAGTGATGATTACCTGTCTAGGGTTAAGTAGTCGCGTGGTGAGTTTAGGAATTCCCAGACCACCTCTAAGATTGTTTAAAATAAAGGTATTGTAATCGTACGTTTCTGTCTTTTGTCAATAGTAACGTTGACCTTTCTTTTTCGAGAAAACAAAATCTGTTGTACAGTTAAAGGTACTGAAATAGTAAGAAATTTTCTGAAATCCCCACGCGTTTGCAAGTGTAAGTCTCTGTTGTAACCTGTTGATTTACGAGAGACTGCGTGTGCTTCCGTACAGTGTTTCTAAAATGTGCAGTAACGAGTCAGAAATCATTGGAATGTAGTGTAGGTGTGTTTGTTATAACCGGGAATCAATCCGCAGTACTTGACCAATCAACTACGGGAAATATCAGAAAAATTGGCAGGAGTTAGCAAGAAAAACAAAGGTAAAATATCACGTGAACGAGCACCGATACCGAGCACTATGTACAATATACCCTAGAGAAAAAGACAAGAAAACAAAAGTCAACCGCTGCAAGTGTTACGAAGTGGTGTGTGAAACATATAATGAAGAATGTCTGCGGGAAGCGCATCTAGTGAGATAAAGGGTGAAATGGAGGATTCTGCTAAAAATAAAGAAAGGAAGAAAAATGTTTACAGTTAATACAAGTATTGTTTTCTCTTGTGGGTTTATGTTTAGTATAATAGATGTGTGTGTGTGTGTGTGTGTGTGTGTGTGTGTTTCATTAAAAATTAGCATATCCTTAATGAATACATCCTAAGTGGTATAAATGAAATTGTATAAACTGCAGGGAATCTTAAAATATGAAAATTGCGATAGTTGTTTTCTTTACAGTCCGACCTTTTTTAATAAACTAGTGTGAGATATGAAGTTTTGCACATTTAAGGGTTGTTAACATGAATGTAAGGAATATATATTATGATATGATATGATATGATTCTCAAATACTCTGTCCTGCTGACCCTTCACATTTCTGTATTCGGGCGAGTGTGTATTCTTCTTCTTCTTCTTCTTCTTCTTCTTCTTCTTATTATTATTATTACTATTACTATAATTATTATTATTATTATTATTATTATTATTATTATTATTATTATTGTGTGAAGAGTTGTATCGGAAGTGCTTTATAGACTAAATTAATAATTTCTATCTTAACTGAAATATTTACATTATATTTCACACAGTATAGTTACAGGTAGCATAAATTCAGATAATGGTTTTTATATGGGAATCTACTTCTTGTGTTTAGAGGCTACATTTATACAGAGTTAATAATTTCTCCCCTATGTAACATATTTCCATGAAATTTTATACGCATCTATGCAAAAACGAATTATGCTCGTGTAATTAGGGAATTAGGGAAAAATTAGTGTTTCTGATAATTTTTAATGTTTTAATAGAAATTATGCTCCTAAAAGATGACTAGCCTGCCATATTTTTCGCAGTTGGTAACAAAATGCTAGATTCATGGATATACTCCATAATTTAGTTGTTCATTATATGTTCAAGAAGTGTTGAATTTTTCTTGGAGAAATTAAGCTCCTTCATCCAGACTCTGAAAAGTGGCTGCTGTCGAATTCGTAAAGCGCCACCAAGAGATGAATATAACATCTAAGTTTGCAGGATGTAGCAGCTAAATTTTAAGCCGTATAGAGTTTAATATTTGATTAATGTGTGGGTAGAAGAATTGAAAGTTAACTCAGGTTTACTTGTAATGCACAGCCTGTTAAATATGTCGTAAAAAAAAAAAAAAAAAAAAAAAACTAGTTGCACAAATCTCAGTAAACGTGCCAATTAAATGAATGCTAACGTATTATAGATTGCTTTTCGCGTATTAAATGAAAGTACACATCTTGTCCTATGACCTCCATAAGGGAAGGTTTAACAATATAAAACAGCCACTGACCCCACGAACAAAAATCAACTGAAGAGCGTGACTTAAAAAAAAAAAAAAAAAAAAAAAAAAAAAAAAAAAAAAAAAAAAAAAAAAACTCATGTTTTGTCCCACCTCTTACTGATATTGATGTTTTGTATGTTGTTGTGCACAATGCCTAGCTTTTGTTTAAGCCTAGATATTACTTAAACTTCGGTTATGATGAAGTTGATTTTCTTACATAGTTTTGCGTTCTGGACAACTGTGCGCCGGCATCTCTCGGAACATCCGAGATCAGGTCCCTATCCCCTCCACCGCAAAGTCAAATAGCGTCTGTCACTTGATTTTGAATATTAAACAAACATACCATCACGGCATTTCCGTTATGGCATCTGGTGTCATCAATAAGCTACAAATAAAGGAAAGAAAGAAAGAAAGAAAGAAAGAAAGAAAGAAAGAAAGAAAGAAAGAAAGAAAGTAGCACAGTCACTGTCCTGAACAAGGTACGCAAGTATTATTTTAATTAATGCGTATCGCCTACCAGCCGCCGAAACTATTCGACAGGAGAGTGAATATCCTACACGGTCCTGTAAAAATGTTCTGAATACACTAAATGACGTGTAATTTTTTTTCTATTATTAGGACAATTGAACGTGTCATTGCTCCTGCGGGTTGCTTTGTTTCACACCACAGAGAATTCAGGTTCTCTACCCCCCGGGATTCTAGAGATAAGAGAGCGATGAGGTTAAAGGAGTAGGCGTTTGTTCGTGTTTTTGTTTTTACTTTAGAAAAATTGCGAAACGTGACGCAATAGCGATAAGTTTTATGAACAAGTTTGCTGAATCGACCAATTGAAGGTAATTTATATTTTGCTAAAGAAGAGAGGAGATTAATGAAATCAGTTATTGTAATAATCGTAGTAGATTGAAGGAATTGTTTGTATTCAAACTCCTTTTGTGAAATAAGCTGCTCGGATGCTTATCAGGGTGACGGTTATAAATGTTATCGTAATACCCACCCGAGGTCACAAAGGTCACAGTCTTCCGCTTGTCCTTTCCTAAGCAGACCACGTCTGTACTATCGAAAATAATGAGTCACAGTTATAGTTTCGTGAAAGTAAAAAATGTTAGATAGGAGACAAGTAGCTACTCTTATACAATCATAATCACATTTTGTATCCAATATAGTATAAACGAGCTACATGTAAGTACTGTGTAAAGTTTCATTAAAACAATATATTATATATGAGACAAGTCACTAATTTTTGTCAAAACGCATCGTCTATAAAGGGGTAGTTTCTCCTCTTATACAGTAGTGACTATAGTGCGAAGTTTCATGGAAATATGTCACATTTTTAGTCCAGCTAGATTTGCTTTCTGGACCACTTTGAGCCTTGGCGCTTGTGATCGGTCGGACGGAGGATCACTCGTCCCGGCGGCGTTAACCCTTAATTTGGTAAATATATATAATGTGCAATATTATAGAACTGTGAAATTTTTTTTTAATTTTCCTAAGAAACTTTGTTATCCATCGTTCTATTAAAAAATTGTTTATTAACCTATAGGATACATTGCGATATTTGTCAAACAGGCTGTGGGAAAATGCTGATACGGTGAGGAATGGAAAGGGAGAAACCATTTATATTATTGAGGTGACCTTGAACTGAGGGTAGTAGGAACGAGACCTGGAGTACGGTACAACCGGCTCTTCCGAGAAATAACTAGTGGCCCTGAAAAGGGCCTTTTTGCGGGCAGGAGTACCTTTGTTAATTCAAGCCCTCTCGCCGCGGATGCGCCTAGCCAGCTGAATATCCTTGGGCATAATGGTCACGCGCTTGGCGTGGATGGCGCAAAGGTTGGTATCCTCGAAGAGACCGACGAGGTATGCCTCGCTTGCCTCCTGCAAGGCCATTACGGCTGAGCTCTGGAAACGGAGGTCGGTTTTGAAATCCTGAGCGATTTCACGCACCAAGCGCTGGAAAGGCAGCTTGCGGATGAGGAGCTCGGTGCTCTTCTGGTAACGACGGATCTCGCGAAGAGCAACTGTACCAGGTCGGTATCGATGGGGTTTCTTCACGCCTCCAGTAGCCGGTGCGCTCTTCCTAGCGGCCTTCGTTGCCAGCTGCTTTCGTGGAGCCTTGCCTCCCGTGGACTTACGCGCAGTTTGCTTCGTACGTGCCATCGCTTACTCCTTCGTCCTCGCAACCCAAGTTGACGCAATACAGTCGCGCCCGCTGCCCCCAAGAGGGGTATTTATGTCTTCGCCCGTTGAGAAGCCACGCCCCTTCCGTAATGTGATTGGTCCGCGGGTTTTAGTATATAAACCAAAAAATGACCCGCCGTCGAGATCACTTTTAACCTTCGTCACACGAGCAACATGACTGGACGCGGCAAGGGAGGCAAGGGTCTTGGCAAAGGTGGAGCGAAGCGCCACAGGAAGGTTCTCCGAGATAATATTCAGGGCATCACGAAGCCGGCCATTCGTCGTCTCGCCCGACGTGGAGGCGTAAAGCGTATCTCCGGCCTCATCTACGAGGAGACGAGAGGTGTTCTCAAGGTCTTTCTGGAGAACGTAATCCGTGACGCTGTAACATACACCGAGCACGCGAAGCGGAAGACAGTCACGGCCATGGACGTGGTATACGCCTTGAAGAGGCAGGGGAGGACTCTCTACGGGTTCGGCGGTTAGACTGCCTACACACGTCTGCTGCCGAATCCGTCGGCAAAACGGCCCTTTTCAGGGCCATAAAATCCGTCTAAAAAGGGCAGTAGTTGTCGAGATTAATTTAATTCACCTTTACTGTGTGACCACTAGCTCAACAGGCCAGTGCGGAAAACAGAACTTATTTCGTAGGGGCACTTCAGTATCAGCAAAAGACGTTGTAAGAAATGCCTCTCCGTTTTTCAAATGGGTCTGACCCCAACGCTTGGTATATCAAGTGGAAAGACCGGATTCCTCTGTGAAGCCTTGCTCCTCGGATTATGTTACCTGTTACTGTAAACTTCTGTAAGTCAATAATCACTGTCCGAAGAATTGGTGGGTAATATGACAACGCAGGTAGGCAATGCTCACCAGACCGTAACAAGGAACCGAGGGGATTGACACATACTGAACATCACATCACCACGTTTTTGCAATGCCAACTTTTAGGTCATAGGAATCCAGTGTGGTAAACACTGGGGAGAAGAGGTACACATCGCATGTCAGAACACAGGACTTCGTCCTGTCAGACAACTTCCACGTATAGCTTGCGTCATTTCGGTTCGAACGAAACGACAGAGAGAGGGGAAATTCGAACGCAAATTGTCAAAGCCTTCGATTCCTACGAGAAGGTCATGTCATCATCTCAGTATTGGGGTTCCTGCGCGTGCGGCCAATATGTGCACCAACAAACAAACGCATTAGGAACTCTATTATAACGCCGTAAGTTGTTCACCAGTTATCGATTTCTTATTCAAAATTAGTTTCATTCGTAGTATGTAGTAAAGTAAACTAGTATATTCAAACGTATATGTCTAAAACCACGATGGGCACCAAAGAAGGGGACTTGTGATTATTTTCACGATAATCTCCATTACTCTAATATGATAGAAATATATTACATAAATTTCGAAGCCAACTATGTACCTTGGCATCATCATCTAATTTAACTCGTATTGTGTTAAATTATATAATAATAATGAAACCTTTCTATATGCATCAGTATAATGTGTTATCACACAATAGCCTAGTAAATGTACAACGGTTTCAAGTACTTCAGTGCGAACCTGGGACAACGACATCGTTCAGAGCACAAAATTACAGAATGATGATATTAAATCAGCCCACCGGTATAGAGAGAGAGAGAAAGTTGACACGCGTAATGAAATTACATTACGAAGCCGTGAGAGAGGATTAACAATACTGGCTATTTCTGACTTTTGTGAGGTTAGTGGGGCCCTTAAAAGGGCCGTTTTACGGAGAAGGGGCTTAAGCCTTCTTCTCGGTTTTCTTCGGGAGGAGAACCGCCTGGATGTTGGGCAACACACCACCCTGGGCGATGGTGACGCCGGACAGGAGTTTGTTCAGCTCCTCGTCGTTGCGAATGGCGAGCTGTAAGTGACGAGGAATGATCCTAGTCTTCTTGTTGTCACGAGCTGCGTTGCCAGCCAACTCGAGAACTTCGGCCGCCAGGTACTCCATCACCGCGGCCAGGTAGACTGGCGCACCGGCACCAACTCGCTCTGCGTAATTGCCCTTACGCAAAAGACGGTGGATACGGCCTACCGGGAACTGCAACCCAGCACGGCTGGATCGAGACTTTGACTTTCCCTTCACCTTGCCTCCCTTTCCACGACCCGACATGATGCTACTCCTACTTGCAGCTGTTTAACTACAAGAACGACGCCTCGCCCAAAATGATGCAGGGCCCGAAAACGAACGAAACGAATGAATGGGGACGAAGAAAGAATGAATGATGTTTAAAATGGCAGGCAGGGTAAGCATCCCATGCCTCCATTGGTTCCTCGACAAGCAATTCGCTAACTTTAGATCGAGGTACCCAGCTATAAGCCGTTTGCCCTCTCATCTAACAGTAGTGTATTTCCCCTGTGAATGATTTTATGAACATGTATACGCTATCAGTTAAATTGTGAATGAAATGAATGAAGTGAAGTGAGCACCATGCCTCGCAGATGTTAATGAGAGGTGGAGAGTCCAGTGCTCTGGTCAGTTCTGTCCTAGTCACGTTTTTGTAGTGGCGCTAGGGAAACTCGTAACCTATTACCAACAAAGTGGTGGGCTACTCGTTTCCGTAGAAGCCGTCTGGCTGCCTGGTTGGCTGTGGCAAGTGTCGTGTGTCGTTTCGTAGGGTTTGTGTCAGTAGTGAGTAAAGAAATAGTGAATGTCACTATTTCGTCCTGTAGTCTGTTTAGTTGCCGGTCAATGTAGGATTCTATTTTCTGCATAGCAGAACGTAGAACCCCCTCGACCAGCTGTTCCGTAGTTGTTTTTTCTGTCTGTGGATCGTCTGTAGTGTTTGTCTTGGTTGTCGTTGTCTTAGCTGCATCCGCATAAGACAATTCGGGTTTGGGAAGTGTTGGGTAGAAAACGGACTGTGATGGTTTGGGTATAGGTTTCGGTATTGGTTTGTGGGTGTCTATGGGGACGTGCGTGGGATCGGTGGAGGTTATGAGATTAGTCCTTGGATATTTTGGACAGCGAGCTTGGCCCGTATAATGGGTGTCGCTGTTGCACGTGGCGCAATACCTAATCTGGGATAGGCGGTTGTGGTTGCACAGGTCGGGATTTTTGCCGCACTTAAAACAAGTCTTGGGCTTGTCGCAGTTTGTCCTTGTATGGCCGTATTGTGCACAGTTAAGGCACGGTCGGTGGAAGATTGTCTCGTGTGATGGCTCTACTCTGTAGTACCGTCCTGCAAGTTTAATTCCTTCTAGTAATTTGTCTGCTGTGGTGATGTCATTTGTGAAAATTCTAACTAAGTTGGTGGGTTTGTCTGTCTGTGCGGAGATAATTCTCTTAATGCGTGTGATGCCTGGATGTGTTACAGCCAGGATCTGCATTAGTTCGTCCTCAGAGATCAGCGTGTCGACATTTTTCATGACGACACTGATCTCTTTATTTCGGGTCTGTTTCTGTCTTGATTCACTAGGCGTAATGTTGATTTCTGCGGACGGACCGAAGTTGTACAGGGGAATTGCCCTAGCGAACTTCTCCGCGTCGTCAATCGTGGCGAATGTGAGTGTAGTTGTCTTGGTAGTGTGTGCCCAGAACTGTCGTGGAGTTTGAATGTCGAGTCGGTACTGTTTCATTAGTCGCTCTATGTGTAGTGGGTTGTTGCCGTTTTTTGTGTGGTTCAGAATTTTCAGTACTGTCCTTGTCTTGGGTACTTGTGCGGTGTTAGGAGGAGTGGGAGAAGTGGGGCTTGCCGGAGTCGAACCGGATACTTTTGTGGGGATTGGTTTGCGCCTGTTGGACCGCTTCCCTTCTGAGGATTCGTGAGACGACGCCTCAGAGCTGGGAGGTGGTCCGTTGGGAGACTTCTCTGCTGTGGGTTTAGGGACAGGAGACCTCTCTGCTCTAGGTTTTGGAGCCGGCCCTTCTGAGGGCCCCTCTTGTGGAATGGAAGTAACCTCTGCCTCTTCCTCAGAAGAAGAAGAAGATTCACTGTCCAATAGAGAGGGGGGTGGGGTGGAGGAGGGATGGGATGGGTGGCCTGGTAGTTCCCAAGGTCCGAGGAGAGTGGCGGTTGGTGGAGTTTGGTATCGGGCGTGCTTCCCGAATTGTCGTGGATGCATTAAAGTCATCTGCCGTAAGTTTTCTCGGGAGGAAAAAACGTAGGCTCTCGTGGTTTTGTTTAAAGTCAAGGTCGTTGTGGGTTTCCGTGGAGTCACTGCGTCCAGTAGGTCGGGGTCAGCGTTTGTGATCACTACTGCTCTATTAGCAGTGATCGGTGCCATGGTCTTTAGTGTATGTAAGTCGTCGATCGTCTTGGTTGGTGAAGCGCTGGACTTACCAAATGATGATGGTTGTGGTGGTGATGTTGCTTCCGGAGAGACAGGTTTTGCGGCGGCCGTCGGTTTCACCGTCTTCCGCTTCCCCGGTGGCTGGCCTCCGTCCGGCCGAGACTTGTCGACACAAGGCGGCGGCCGGCTCCCGCTGTTCATCTTCGTTGGTTGTAAGCTGGCGACTTTTACCAGTGAGTGTCTTGCTAGATTCAGCTCCCTCTTGATCCTGATCTGATCTGATCTGATGATTGATGATCTGATCTGATGATCGATGCAGGGCCCGACGGTAACCTTCACTTTTACGCCAACGTCAATAATCGACAGCGGACCAATCGTAAAGTCACAAACGTTTGCGCTGTTTCTATTGGCTCGCACTGGGAAGGCAGTACGGCATTGTCCCTGCGACTTAAATATTTTTCTCCCTCCGGGCTCATCATCAGACGAGCACCATGCCCCCCAAAGCTTCCGGAAAGGCTGCCAAGAAGGCCGGCAAGGCCCAGAAGAATATTTCGAAGGGCGATAAGAAGAAGAAGCGCAAGAGGAAGGAGAGCTACGCCATTTACATCTACAAGGTTCTGAAACAAGTTCACCCAGACACGGGAATCAGTTCAAAGGCTATGAGCATCATGAACAGCTTCGTTAACGACATCTTCGAGCGCATCGCCGCGGAAGCTTCGCGGCTCGCGCATTACAACAAGCGGTCGACCATCACCAGTCGGGAGATCCAGACAGCCGTCCGTCTCCTGCTACCCGGTGAGCTGGCCAAGCACGCCGTCAGTGAAGGGACCAAGGCCGTCACAAAATACACTAGTTCCAAGTAAGCGGGAGTGCTTGCTAGGGAATCAGCAACCGGCCCTTTTAAGGGCCACAAGTTATTCATAACAGAGTAGATGAATGAAGAACAACAGCGTTTCCCACCGAGTGAAAATTTAAATAATCACCCCGATAACACTTCTAGGATAGATAATACATTATAGGCAGTCCATGGGAGACTTGGATCCACGAGGCAAATTCGTTTCCTTAATAGTTTCGTACGACTTATATGAGAGCGCGGTGTCATTCCTACTCACTTGGCAGCATTAATTGTTGAGGGAAAACAACTTAGAAGGTAACTTGTCGACCGCGGTCATAATCCTTCCGCAGGCCACTACTGAGAATCTGTGGACATACGGGTAATCTATCTTTATTGAAACTCGGGTTCATAACATACGACTGATACTTTATATATCTGTCACGTAATCCATCAAGAGACAAATGTCCCCCCCCCCCCTAGTCAGTAGCGAGCTTCAGTCCATTCGTAGTAGCCGCCGGTGCAAGAAGTGAATTGAAGTTTGTGTGAAGTTCCGTAGTATGGCATGAAAATGATGTCGAAAATCCGACTACAGTTCCACAACCATGTGGTTGAAAGGAGGCTCCGCTGTTGAACAACAATCCACCTGTGGCTTAACTTAGAATGCCGACTAGCTGTTTTATTAATCCCGTGTCAATCCAGCAGTGTGTGACGTTGAAACGTAACCAAACTGCCGTTGATAGATAGATTTATCATCTATCCCAATGACATCCAACGAGCTTGGTAATTTAGGTACAGAGTCTAAGCAGGCAGTTTACGTGTGTGTGTGAGCGAGTGCAGGTTTTATCGAGTGCACCCCAATCCCATCGTCCTCAAGTGCCTACAGATTACGCAGTTTCATCGGCAACGGCCATACCATGTTGAAAATACCGGTTCTCGTCCGATCACCGAAGTCAAGCAACATTGGGCGTGGTCAGTACTTGGATGGGTGACCGCTTGGGAACACCACGTGCCGTTGGCGATTTTTTTTTTTACGTCACTATTTCCAGCGTGTTCTAATAAGACTTATGGGATATTATGTTCCCTTCCCTATTCCAGCTATAGCTTGGATGATGACGCCGCTGCATAATTGTAGAGTAATTGATAATTCTTAAGTACTTGCAGCTCCGTATTGAAACTTATGACTGGTAGCATATTCATATGAGACGGTTCACTTCTCTGCGTTTTCTCGAAGAAGGGAATATGTATTCAGGGGATTGTGAACGTACCTCGCGCTCTCCCTAGAAGTTAGAGACATTTTAGGTAAAGAATGTAATATACTGTACATATATGGCTAATTAAAATCCCATTAGTTACTACATTTCAGTGGGTAGTACAAATTCCATAATGAAAATATCTCTGTCCTAGTAGTTGTATCCTTTAAAGAAGCTCGTTGTTTTCCCATGATGAAGGGCAGAACTTGGTCGGTAGAAATTTAAACAGACTGCATTATCAGACCAGGCGTTATTTCAATATCAGCGTTTAGTTTAGGAAATATAGCAATAGCGGAGTTGGGAGAAGTAGTTATAGCATGTACAGTAAGTATAAACAGTTCGCTGTACTGTACAGTGAATATAAATATTTGAATGTACGATGGCAAAACATCAGACATACAGTACGTAGCTCACATATCTTTAAAAATAAATAAATAAATAAATAAATAAAAATAAAGAAGACATTCTGAGGAGTGAGTGGAAAGTGCATATTATAATGAATATTTTTAACTCTCAGTTGACATTGAGAGAGAAAGCCATGCATCGGGGAACCGGTGACTGTTTTTGCGTTACCTTCTGCTATTGGCGTTGTTGGTTAGTAACGAATGAAAGGGGTAGGACGCGGAATCAAATGTCAAAAAACGATAGGGAAATAATAGTAACTGGTTGTATTTCGATCGAGCTCGGCGTGCTGATTCACCAGTGGGGTGTTTCACAAAGTTTACAATCTTTGGAAATTGTGAACTCTGTTTGTAAACTTCTGTTTCACAATCTTTGTTTGTAAAGGTGGACTGTACAAAGGAAATCAAATCTTTACGAATGAAATTTTGCGCTCTTTACAAGTGATATGTTTGTTTCACAACGAAGGAGTAATTTTACAAACGTGTAAACTAAACTTTACTAGTGAAGTTAGCACATTTTCTACAGTAGCCCTGTTGAAATAGCTTCTAATTGTGAATGAAAAAAATAAACACATATGTATAAAATCAATTTTATAGTAACAGGGTACCATTAAGAATTACACTGAAGCAGTTGTGATGTTATTGAGTAGTTCTAGCGACTCAGACGAAGATTTTGCATTTAGGCCTAACGTAGAATTTTCCGGCCACGTTCGTATCATTGTACGAATATTAATGAAAGGTTTCGAATGAATCCCGCGCTATACTTCAGAATACCGCGTTAGTTCTTATATACGAGGAACGTATTTAATAAATACTCGCACTTAAAGAAGAAAAACTTTGCACCGAAAACCAATCACTTAATAATGCAATGTCGGCATTACTTACGCAGTATTCTGAAGTCGTTCCGAATCCCATTTCGCTGTAATCTCTCCTACAAGATATGGGACATCACATGCAACATCTGAAAGGGAAAAGTGGTGCCCTAACCTCAAAGCGAGAACTGCATTGGTTGCATAGTAGCTCTCAGTTCCCTGCGTTAGCAGATAAGAACGGAATTTATAAGATTACAGTGTGCAAAAGTTCACACATGGTAGTTGATGTTGTTACAAGATTGAAAAAACTCGAGGCGGGTTATTGATCACCGAATGTGCTTACTCGGGCAAAGGATTTTTATGCTCCTCCTGCTGGGTTCCCTAATGTTGGCGAGGTTATGGATGAAACAATAAAATATACTGATGGACCAGCAGAGAGCGAAGTTGATTTTAATGGATGGACATGTTAGCTGCTCTATCAACTGCATATAACTACGTGGGTCAAATCCATTATTTATCAATTATTTGAATGAATTTCGCGCTAACTTTCGTCAGTTAAGTCGTAGGCTAATTAATGCATTGGTATGCTCGACCAATTGCATGCCGCGAAACTCCGTTGTCGCCGATGTAGCAAAATCTAAATAAAATATATATAAAAAAATATAAACATGTCCATCGATAGTTCTAAAATTACAGCTACTTTACCTCTGATCCTTAGTGATTTTTGTAAACTGTCGTTGGCGATTTTGTTCAACCAATTATGCGTATTTGTAAGTTTGTTTCGCCGATTTTGTAAAGTTCGTTAAAACATACAAGTGAATAAGATTGCATTGTGAAACACAGTTAACAAGCATATGTAATATTTCCGTTGTTAATTGTATATTGTTAATTTGTAATTTGTTAGCGTTGTGAAACATGCCCCCATTTACCTTTAGAGGTAATATCTACATTAATATTTAGTTAAAATTTAAAGAAATTTTAAACGAATGGAAGCTGCATTTTAATTCACCCCAAATTACTATGTTCCCTTTCAGATTATCAGCTGTTGTTGTTGTTGTTGTTGTATTGTAAGTTCTCACTTATTGTTAGCTAGCCGTACCCGTTCGCTCCGCTCCACCTGTTAGAAATAAATATAAAGTAATTACATAATTAAAATAGGACGTCTGATCCAGGGAACAACTTTTACAACAGCGCAAGATAATCTGCTTCGCATATTACCCAATTTTTTTTTAGCACTGCATTTATTGCATATATATTTTATGTATTTTAACACGATTCAATTGAGCATAGTTAAAATATGAATTATTAAAATAATGGATTGCCAAGCTAAAGTACTATTACTGCATACTAAATCAATACACTCTCGTTGTTCGTTAATTCTCTGAGATTAAAATGCGTGTACATAAATATTATTTTAAGAAATACAGAAAACGAATGTACAAAATAGCCTATCAAATTTTCTGTGCATAAGAAGCTATTTTAATCTTACCTGTCCTCGATTTACTCAGACGTTACTGTAATAACATTATAGCATTATGTCCATCTAGAGAAACTACAGTTTCCAATGGTGAAATAATAACTAATTATACAAATCAGTTAATTTACGAGCTTGTGATATTACTTCATACAAACACAGAAACATTCCCTGTAGGCTATGTTTAATAGCTTTCGATTGTTTGTTGATGTCCAAGGCCCCTGTTTCGATTGTTGTTGTCCAAGGCCCCTTATAGACGAAGTCATTTGTTCTTAATTCATTGCACCGTCTTAGATAGCGTTATTTTAATTTTAAAACTCATTTATCTCATTAAATATCAGTCCTATCAAAATGTTGTAAAAAAATAAAACTTAACGGAAATCATTTTTAAAGGAACATCTGTTATGTAACATTTTTTCTCAAATATCAATAATAAGCGAGATATTTCGATTTATTTAATTCAGGCCCCCTTATAACTCCCCTTTTAAATAATGTATTTCGAATGCCATATAGCCTAAAATCTAAGTTACAACAAACTTAATTTATATTCCAGTTTTCATATAAATCGGTTCAGCCATTATCGCGTGAAAAGGTAACAAACATACAGACAGACATACAAACAAAAATTTCAAAAATGCGATTTTCGGTTTCAGGGTGGTTAATTATATATGTTAGGACCAATTACTTTTGGAAAATCGAAACTTACCAGAAAAATTTCGGCTACAGATTTATTATTAGTATAGATAGTACGAGATACGACCGCAATTTTGTACGACTAGTGTAATGAAGGAATGCAAAAAATTATTTTGGAACTTTGCAATGTTAGTCTATCATTAAAATAAAATTAAATCTTAATTCGTCCCTTTTGCAGGAGTCTTCTTCATCCAGTATGTTGTTGGCTGATATGGAGGAGGAGGGGGGGGGGACATGCTCTAAAGGGATTAAATTTGCTTAGCAAATCGATATGGTGACTAACGCTTGCAATGCGTCATAGCTATAATTGTACTGCGCGGTAATTTCAGAGTAATAAGAGTTCAGTTCAGGGATCTGCTAATTTCTTCATATTGTGTTCGGCAATGGAATAGTACCGCAGTAGCATTAAGAGGTTTTTATAATTTGAACTGATATGTGCAGGTATATTGACCCCCCCCCCCTCCCACCGCTGGCCGACGCGGACTGCAATGACAACAGTAAGCCACACGTCATACGTAAGCCTTTCTTCTTCTTCATCTTTGCTCGCCTGGCAAATACAGTCTTGGATTTCACATATTCAATTTTTCACAGTCCCAACTCCCTTGCATGGACGTGTTTTCACGTACCTTTAAAGTTTCTCCTCTCATTCATTCAGTCTATTCGCAAGCCTGAGGGTTTTCCGTGGTTTTCCCTAAGGAGCTAAGACAAATGTAGGGATGAGCCCAGAAAGAAAAGGGCATTCACTTCCTTAGACCCTGGTAACTGCTCTTTTTAGAGGAAGGAGGAGGAGAAAGAAACCCCCCCACCCCCACCGACGTGGACTGCAATGACAACAGTAAGCAACACGTTATATGTAAAGCCTTTATTATTATTATTATTATTATTATTATTATTATTTACAATGGGACTAAAGGTGGTGTAGATACACTATGTCAAATGTGCCACAATCTTTCCTGCAATAGAAAGACGAGGCGCTGGCCACTAGCAATATTTTACAACATGCTAAATATTGCAAGTATAAATTCATGGATAATTTATAGTTAGAAGAACTCAGAAAACAATATCAAGAAAACAATTCATTTTCCAATTGTGTGAAGAGCTGACAAAACCGTGGATGCAGCACCGCTTTGCACGTCCTACTTTACACCGATCTCTGCGGGCAACAATTGAAGAACATCTGAACATTGCTGTGCAACAACAATGCCAGGTAATGCAGCCAGATGGTGAACGTACTGTTTGCTATAAATGTCCTGCAAAGAAGAGGAGAATGATGACAACATTTTGTGGACTTTGCAAAAAGGGGTTCTGCAGAGAACATCGCGCTGTTGTTTGCACTAATTGTAAATAGGACAATAACATGAACGTAAAGACTTTATGACAAACTTAAAATTAAATGAACACTAATGGCTACGAAAAGTGTAAAAGTTGTTAAATGTGTGATATTGAGTTGATTTCAGTTAATTAAAATGTGAGTAGTAAAAATTACGAATGCTTACCTTTAACATGAGTACAGTGATGATTACCTGTCTAGGGTTAAGTAGTCGCGTGGTGAGTTTAGGAATTCCCAGACCACCTCTAAGATTGTTTAAAATAAAGGTATTGTAATCGTACGTTTCTGTCTTTTGTCAATAGTAACGTTGACCTTTCTTTTTCGAGAAAACAAAATCTGTTGTACAGTTAAAGGTACTGAAATAGTAAGAAATTTTCTGAAATCCCCACGCGTTTGCAAGTGTAAGTCTCTGTTGTAACCTGTTGATTTACGAGAGACTGCGTGTGCTTCCGTACAGTGTTTCTAAAATGTGCAGTAACGAGTCAGAAATCATTGGAATGTAGTGTAGGTGTGTTTGTTATAACCGGGAATCAATCCGCAGTACTTGACCAATCAACTACGGGAAATATCAGAAAAATTGGCAGGAGTTAGCAAGAAAAACAAAGGTAAAATATCACGTGAACGAGCACCGATACCGAGCACTATGTACAATATACCCTAGAGAAAAAGACAAGAAAACAAAAGTCAACCGCTGCAAGTGTTACGAAGTGGTGTGTGAAACATATAATGAAGAATGTCTGCGGGAAGCGCATCTAGTGAGATAAAGGGTGAAATGGAGGATTCTGCTAAAAATAAAGAAAGGAAGAAAAATGTTTACAGTTAATACAAGTATTGTTTTCTCTTGTGGGTTTATGTTTAGTATAATAGATGTGTGTGTGTGTGTGTGTGTGTGTGTGTTTCATTAAAAATTAGCATATCCTTAATGAATACATCCTAAGTGGTATAAATGAAATTGTATAAACTGCAGGGAATCTTAAAATATGAAAATTGCGATAGTTGTTTTCTTTACAGTCCGACCTTTTTTAATAAACTAGTGTGAGATATGAAGTTTTGCACATTTAAGGGTTGTTAACATGAATGTAAGGAATATATATTATGATATGATATGATATGATTCTCAAATACTCTGTCCTGCTGACCCTTCACATTTCTGTATTCGGGCGAGTGTGTATTCTTCTTCTTCTTCTTCTTCTTCTTCTTCTTCTTATTATTATTATTACTATTACTATAATTATTATTATTATTATTATTATTATTATTATTATTATTATTATTGTGTGAAGAGTTGTATCGGAAGTGCTTTATAGACTAAATTAATAATTTCTATCTTAACTGAAATATTTACATTATATTTCACACAGTATAGTTACAGGTAGCATAAATTCAGATAATGGTTTTTATATGGGAATCTACTTCTTGTGTTTAGAGGCTACATTTATACAGAGTTAATAATTTCTCCCCTATGTAACATATTTCCATGAAATTTTATACGCATCTATGCAAAAACGAATTATGCTCGTGTAATTAGGGAATTAGGGAAAAATTAGTGTTTCTGATAATTTTTAATGTTTTAATAGAAATTATGCTCCTAAAAGATGACTAGCCTGCCATATTTTTCGCAGTTGGTAACAAAATGCTAGATTCATGGATATACTCCATAATTTAGTTGTTCATTATATGTTCAAGAAGTGTTGAATTTTTCTTGGAGAAATTAAGCTCCTTCATCCAGACTCTGAAAAGTGGCTGCTGTCGAATTCGTAAAGCGCCACCAAGAGATGAATATAACATCTAAGTTTGCAGGATGTAGCAGCTAAATTTTAAGCCGTATAGAGTTTAATATTTGATTA